>NW_022602824.1:0-36601 GCF_008692095.1 Etheostoma spectabile | reverse complement strand
AAATAGTGAGCTGATTGATTCTGTGAAGAAACAGGTGTCAGTTATGGCCATAATTAATCTATATACTGTATATTAGGGCTGCAGAATAATCAAATTTTTAATCGTGATCACAATTTTGACTTCCCCCGATCAAATTTCAAATCAGTTGTTCCTGCACCGCGCAGCTTAGTTTCTAGATGGAGACAGTCAGAGGACAGAGTAACGGGAGAAAAACTCAACAGATAGCAGTCGGTTATACGTCGGTCTCAAGGTTTACCAGTTTACCTAAACGCAACTTTTGTCCCGTCTGTGTTTTCAGAGAACAGCAGTGACCAGTGCTAGTTGGTGCTAGTAGCGTCTGTTAGCCGTTAGCTCCTCTAGGACGCAGCGGTGCTAATGTCCTCGCGCTCCGCTGCAATGCTGTTTAATGGATATGGTTTAATATTGCGATACATGACCCATTTCGTCTGTAAAGCCGTGCCTGTGTTTGAATCTCTCTACTCTCTCTCCTCTTACTGTCCGCATCTGGCCACACAGCGCCTGGTCCACACTTCTGACATTTGTCTACAGTTTTATTTTTAATTAACACAGCTGTATATTGTTAAATATGAGGGGCAACCCTGTATTTGTACCATTGTTTCTGCGGGTAACTCTGCTATCGTGGCCGCCACGGCAAAGAACACAGAAGAAATTATTGAAAGCAACTAACTACAGTTGGTAGAGTAACAGCGTGTGAGACGGAGCTGCTGGACCTGGACCAGGACCTGACCTGGGCCAGAGATGTGACCCATTGCGAGAATATCATAGTTCATAAAAATGCGGAAAGATACAGACGTTTCATACACACGACGTGTATCCACCATTCAA
The DNA here is from genome assembly GCF_008692095.1 of Etheostoma spectabile. Taxonomy (NCBI): domain Eukaryota; kingdom Metazoa; phylum Chordata; class Actinopteri; order Perciformes; family Percidae; genus Etheostoma; species Etheostoma spectabile. Next base: position 35,755 of record NW_022602824.1, on the reverse strand, counting down.
CCCGAAATGTTCATAATGATCAGCCGTCTCTCTGTGAGTAGCGTCCATCACACTCCCTCTCGCAGTTATAAATAGCCTACATGACGATAAAATTTGTTTTGGTTAAAATCAAAAATAATTGTGAGAATAATCGCGATCAAATTTGCGCAAGATTTTTATTTTGGCCATAATCGTGCAGCCCTACTGTATATATACATATTTAAGGAAGAAGGAAGCACATTGTTGAACATGGAGGTTATAGTGCATTTCACACTGAAATACTCAGCAAAATGGCTCGTTCCAGACATTGCTCTGAGGAACAGAGGACTTTGATTAAAAAGTTGATATGAGAGAGGAAAACATATAAAGAAGTGCAGAAGATTATAAGCTGCTCTGCCAAAAGATTTCAGATGCCTTGTAATGACATCCAAAGCCTGACCGACGTGGGAAACAACCAAAGGACACATTGACTGGCCAACGGAGAAATAGAGCAACATTCTGGGGACTGATGAGAGGGAAACTGTTTTTTTGGGTCTAGGAGCCGCAGACAGTTTGTCCTCCGACCCCCCTGCACTGAAATCAAGCCCCAGTCCACTGTGAAGACAGTAAAGCATGGGGTTATGGGATGTTTCTCATACTGTGGTGTTGGGCCTGTTTATCACATACCAGGATCGTGGATCATTTCATACATCAAATACTTGGAGTTAGCTCGCTCCACCATGGCACCTTACTAAGTAAAACCAGAAGCATCGTTCACAGGATGTCTGTGTCCAAGTTCGACTGCTGCATTACCATTGTTACGCTGTGTTTGTGTTTAATAAAGTTTGGGATTGAATATCTGTGTGGCCTTTTTTGTTGCTGGCCTTGACCTGCTCTCTATGGAAAGACCAGGAGATACAGTGAGGAAAAAAAGTATTTGAACACCCTGCTATTTTGAAAATTCTCCCACTTAGAAATCATGGAGGGTCTGAAATTGTCATCGTAGGTGCATGTCCACTGTGGAGAGACTAATCTAAAAAAAAAAATATCCAGAAATCACAATGTATGATTTTAAACTATTTGTATGATACAGTTGCAAATAAGTATTGAGCACCTGTCTATCAGCTAGAATTCTGACCCTCAAAGACTTGTTAATCTGCCTTCAAAATGTCCACCTCCACTCCATTATTATCCTAAATTAGATGCACCTGTTTGAGGTTGTTAGCTGCATAAAGACATCTGTCCACCCCATACATCAGTGAGAATCCACTACTAACATGGCCAACACCAAAGAGCTGTCCAAAGACACTAGAGACAAAATTGTCCACCTCCACATTCTGCAAAGGGCTATGGGAAATGTCCAAGCAGCTTGGTGAAAAAAGGTCCACTGTTGGAGCAATCATTAGAAAATGGAAGAAGCTAAACATGACTGTCAGCTCCCTCGGACTGGGGCTCCATGCAAGATCTCACCTTGTGGGTCTCAATGATCATAAGAAAGGTGAGAAATCAGCCCAGAACTACACGGGAGGAGCTGGACCTGAAAAGAGCTGGGACCACCGTTTCCAAGGTTACTGTTGGTAATACACTAAGACGTCATTGGTTTTGATTTTGTTTTTTTAGATTATGTCTCTCACAGTGGACATGCACCTACGATGACAATTTGAGACCCCTCCATGATTTCTAAGTGGGAGAACTATAGCAGGGTGTTCAAATACTTATTTTCCTCACTGTAAATAACATTCCAGAGTCCAGTCTAGACCTGCTCTTTATCTTTATGGAAAGCGCAAAGAAATAACTGTTAAAATTGAATTGAATATCTGCGTGGCCTTTTTGTTGGCGGCCTTGAGCCAGGCGGTAATAACCGGGGGATGGTCTGGGATTGGTAGTGCTGGAAACTTTGAGGGAGTGTTTGACACCCAGTTGAACTTGATCTAGTATCTTTAGGGGTCATCAGCCTCTCCACTCAGGGATTGGTTGGCACTCTTTGTTTCTTAATTAGATCAAAAATAAAAATGATAACAAAAAATAATACTTTACATGAGAACAATAATCCAGAAAAACAAAGTGTGAATATATTGTTGAATCTGTTACGTTAATTGGTAGTACATTACAATACACTTGACTGCACATTATATGAAAGGCACCGAGGAGATTATCCACAATGACTTTTTCCCGGCCTTTATTTATCCGTGTTGCCCCCCCGGCCACTATCAGAGGGCCGCAGTTTATTGACCATCGGTTTTTCTTTGAGGAATTACGGTATGATATATAAATCCTAAAACATTTGTGAAACCTGTGTGCATTCATAAATATTGAGATTAGATTTCTGGGACTCTTCAGTCTGAACTACCCTCTTTCCTTCACTCACCTCCTCCTCCCTGACACCTTTCCTCTTGCCCTCCCTTCTTCTTCTTCTTCTTCTTCTTCTCCGTCTCCTTGTGTTTCTGCAGGTACTCGGTGATAAGGTCCAGGTCCAGGTTGTCTTGCGGCTCCCATGTGTTATCCTCACTGGAAAGGTGAGTGCAGACAGAAGAACATCTCCTCACACTTTGTTCTTAGACAATCCATTCTCACTTTAATTATCCTTCCTATTATTCCTTTTTTCTATTGCCATCTTGTAAGGTTGTTTGTGGGTCTGCAACGTAGTGTCAAATACCAAACCTTCAACTTTGAGGGCATGATACCATGCTGACACTTATTTGCAATATGTAATATATATTATATATCTCAGGACCAAGAACACCAAGCATTAATATTATAGACTCATACTTACTCTGAGAACCCCTTCCATTTCAGCAGAAACTCTACTCTTCCCTTCACCACTCTGCGGTCCAAAACCTTCTCCACCACATACTCCTCCTCCTCTTCCACCTCCTCATTCTCCTTCTTGCCCTTCTTTCCTGCTCTGGTCGCCAGCTTGCCGTCTGCTGAAGGTGCCTTTAGTAGACCCATGGAGGTGGAGGGGGGGGATGACGACATGCAGAGACAATGATACAAGGGTTAGAAGAACTAATGGGAGGTGTGAGTGAATTCTAGTTTACCGTGTTTTACTAGATTCAAATCTTCTGTGTGAATGGAGAAAATGCAAGGGCTGATGAGGGGACCAATCCATAGGACTCCAGAGTGTCAAGTATCTCCTACATTCAAACTGAAAGAACTACTAAAATGTAAGGCCCAAAAGTCATTAACTGGAGCAACAAGCTACATGCACAGTAGTCTGGACCAACCACACTTCATTTGTGAAAATGGAAAATTCAGAAGACGTTTTGATGGTGCAACAAGGCAGGCCTGGTCGCTTCTTTAAGGGAATAACTGTAAGATTCACAAAGAATATGTTTACCATTAGCGAGGGCTGTGCAATTAATAGAATTTTGTTTTTAATATAGATTTTGACTCCAACGATCACAAAATAGTATAATCGAGAAAAAAATGTTCTGTGTTGAAGAACACTCATTTTGTCTTGTGTTCTGAATGACACACGCATGCACATCTGCCCTTCCCAAAGCCATCAAACCTCTCAGCAGTCAGGGGGCAAGGTGTGTGCATCCAGTGGAATTTAAAAAACTCAGCACGAGTAAAGATGGCAGAAGGAGGGCAGCAACAGCAGCGTTTGGTCTGCAAAAAAGGCAAATCCAACTCCGTTGTCTGAAAAAAGTTAACGTCAGCTAACTTTGCGGTTCCTCTGCCTGAGCCGCACAACAACGTGTTGTAGAGCCCAGGAGCCCTGGCTCTTATCTAACATGTGTCTGTGTAAATAATATTTAAAAAAGACAAAAATGGTTTGACTAAAACTTGGCCATGATACCCGAGTTCTCTTTGGACTAAAACGATAAATGGACTGTTCTCTATAGCACTTTTCTAGTGTCAACGACTACTCAAAGTTTTTCTACATAATACAGCAACCATTCACACACAGAAGTACACTGTGGCCGAGGCTGCTGTACAAGTACACCCCGTACTCAGGTTCAGTGTTTTCGACTTTGACGTAGGACTGCAGGGATTGAACCACCAACCTTCTAATTGGCAGGCGACCGCTTTTCTACTTAGCCACAGCCGCCGTCTTTTAGTGTTGATATGTTGATGGCGGCCCACCACGGTATAGGGCAGACGCACAACAGGGTTTCTGCTATGTACACCACCGCTCCTTCAGCTGGTCATGAAAAGTCATGAAGTCGTAATTACGCGACTCTGCAGAGCCGTCTGATCTACTGGACTCGAGCCAACTGTCATCCGCTCTCTTTCGCCAAAGCAATTGGAATTGCCTAGTCTTACTATTTTGCATGCATGTATGTATGTATGTATGTATGTATGTAATATGCACATGCATATTGTAATGACGAGAGTCATTTATATATAAATCCTAAAAGACATTTGTGAAACCTGTGTGCATTCATTAATATTGAGATTAGATTTCTGGGACTCTTCAGTCTGGAGTACCCTCTTTCCTTAACTCACCTCCTCCTTCCCGACACCTTTCCTCTTGCCCTCCTTCTTCTTCTCCTCCGTCTCCTTGTGTTTCTGCATGTACTCGGCGATAAGGTCAAGTTCCAGGTTGTCTTGTGGCTCCCATGTGTTATCCTCACTGGAAAGGTGAGTGCAGACAGAAGAACATCTCCTCACACTTTGTTTTTAGACAATCCATTGATCATTTGAGGGCATGATACAATGCTGCAATCTATGCTGTAGATTATTTGCATACACACACATATACAGTACAGGCCAAAAGTTTGAACACACCTTCTTATTCAATGCATTTCCTTTATTTTCATGACTATTTACATTATAGATTATCACTGAAGGCCTCACAACTATGAATGAACACATGTGGCATTATGTACTTAACAAAAACTGTGAAATAACTGAAAACATGTCTTATATTCTAGTTCTTCAAAGTAGCCCCCCTTTGCTTTTTTGATAGTGCTGCAAACCCTTGGTGTTCTCTCAATGAGCTTCATGAGGTAGTCACCTGAAATGGTTTCCACTTTACAGGTGGGCATTTTCAGGGTTACTTAGTGGACTTTCTTACCTTATTAATGGAGTTGGGACCATCAGTTGTGTTGTGCAGAAGTCAGGTTGATACACAGCCAACAGCCCTATTGGACAACTGTTACAATTCATATTATGGCAAGAACCAATCAGCTAAGTAAAGAGAAACGAGTGGCCATCATTACTTTAAGAAATGAAGGTCAGTCGGTCCGGAAAATTTGAATGTGTCCCCAAGTGCAGCCGCTAAAACCATCAAGCGCTACAACGAAACTGGCTCAGATGAGGACCGCCCCAGGAAAGGAAGACCAAGAGTCACCTCTGCTGCTGAGGATAAGTTCATCTGAGTCACCAGCCTCAGAAATCACAAGTTAACAGCAGCTCAGATTAGAGACCAGATGAATACCACACAGAGTTCTAGCAGCAGGCATAGCTCTAGAACAACTGTTAAGAGGAGACTGAATCAGGCCTTCATGGTCAAATAGTTGCTAGGAAAACACTGCTAAGGAGAAGAAGAGATTTGTTTGGGCCAAGAAACACAAGGAATGGACATTTGACCAGTGGAAATCTGTGCTTTGGTCTGATGAGTCCAAGTTTGAGATCTTTGGTTCCAACCGCTGTGTCTTTGTGTGACGGAGAAAAGGTGACTGGATGGGTTCTACATGCCTGGTTCCCATCGTGAAGCATGGAGGAGGAGGTGTGATGGTGTGGGGGTGCTTTGCTGGTGACACTGTTGGGGATTTATTCAAAATTGAAGGCATACTGAACCAGCATGGCTACCACAGCATCCTGCAGCGACATTCCATCCCATCCGGTTTGCGTTTAGTTGGACCATCATTTATTTTTCAACAGGACAATGACTCCTAACACACCTCCAGGCTGTGTAAGGGCTATTTGACCAAGAAGGAGAGTGATGGAGTGCTTTGCTTCCACAGTCACCGGACCTGAACCCAATCCAGATTGTTTGGGGAGAGCTGGACTGCAGAGTGAAGGAAAAGGGCCAACAAGTGCTGAGCATTCTGGGAACTCCTTCAAGACTGTTGGGAAACCATTTCAGGTGACTACCATTCAAGAGAATGCCAAGAGTGTGCAAAGCAGTAATCACAGTAAGGGGGGGGTACTTTGAGGAAACTAGACTATATATGACATGTTTTCAGTTATTTCACACTTTTCATAATTCCACATGTGTTCATTCACAGTTGTGATGCCTTCAGTGATAATCCACAATGTAAATAGTCATGAAAATAAAGGAAATGCATTGAGTTATATGATAATGATATATACACAGTATATCAGGACCAAGAACACCAAACATTAATATTCTAGACTCATACTTACTCTGAGAACCCCTTCCATTTCAGCAGAAACTCTACTCTTCCCTTCACCACTCTGCGGTCCAGAACCTCCTCCACCACATACTCCTCTTCTTCCTCTTCCTCCTCCTCCTTCTTGCCTTCCTTTCCTGCTCTGGTCGCCAGCTTGCCGTCTTCTGAAGGTGCCTTTACTAGACCCAATGATTGGGGGGGGGGGGGGGGACATGCAGAGATAAAGATACAAGGGTTAGAAGAACTAATGGGAGGTGTAAGTGAATTCTAGTTGACCGTGTTTTACTAGATTCAAATCTTCTGTTTGAATGGAGAAAATGCAAGGGCTGATGAGGGGACCAATCCATAGGACTCCAGAGTGTCAAGTATCTCCTGCATTCAGACTGGAAGAACTACTACAATGTAAGGCCCAAAAGTCATTAACTGGAAATACAAGCTACATGCACAGTAGCCTGGACCAACCACACTTCATTTAGCAGAACATCTCCAGATGTTCCTGTGTGAAAATGGAAAGTTCAGAAAGACATTTTGATGGTGCAACAAGGCAGGCCTGGCCGCTTCTTTAAGGGAATAACTGTAAAGATTCCCAAAGAATATGTTAACATTAGCCATCTTATATCTAACTGGGATGTTTTGGCAGTGATTGGAGCAGGATTGTTGAGGACGAAGTAAAGTTACACAGACTGATAAGCCATGGATGCAGAACATTGACATAGTGTGTGTGTGTGTGTGTGTGTGTGTGTGTGTGTGTGTCTGTCTGCTCTCTGTCAACATGTGTTTCTTCTATCAGGGTGAACAGTTCCTTCCTGAGACTATGTAGCAGAGCCAAAGTCGTTGCGTCCAGAGCTCAGCCCCGCCCACGACTATTCTGATTGGTTTAAAGAAAACAAACAAGCCAAAACATTTCTTCTACAGTAAAAGAACGAAGCAAAAAAATCCCAGTTAAAGCTGTTTTTAACTTTAATAAATGAAAACATCTTTCTAAGAGACAACAAGGAATCCTGTTAAATAATCCTGATTTCAATAGAAACCAAAGTAATTGGGATTCATATCTCTTTCCCTAACGTACGACACGGAAAAGCTTCAAATGATCACATTTCAGAAACATAAAAATCAGCAATTGTTTGTTTGTTTGAAGATATATTTCAGGCAACGCATTAAAGCTTGGTCTATTTGCTGGAATGTTCCAAGGTAACTGTTTGTAGCTAACGTTAGCAGATAAGCCCGTTGACAGTGTTGAGATATGAAAAGTTAAAAACAATGTACTTATGCTAAAGTATGCTGCAGTCGGGTTGAGAAGATTTGATTTAATTCAGTGGTGAATGCTCCATATCAAGCTGTTTAATTATCATCTGTTGTCTCAGTGACGAGTAGATCAGGACGGCCCTATTGTCCCCCCCCCCACTCTAAAGAAATGATTAGGTCAAGTCTGGCATCTCACATATAGAAAGAAACCTTTTGCTTCACACCAGGAAGTAACCTTCTGCCCCCCCCCGCTGTCTTAGACTATAAGACGATACAATGTTGATTAACTGTATTTTTGTGTCTCTTTTATGTAGTGTTAACTAGCATGTTAGTTAGCAGTAATTGGCCTGTGCCTATGTTAATGTTAACTAGCATGTTAGTTAGCAGTAATTAGCCTGTGTATGTTAATGTTAACTAGCATGTTAGTTAGCAGTAATTAGCCTGTGCCTATGTTAACTAACATTTTAGTTAGCAGTAATTAGCCTGTGTCTGTTAATGTTAACTAGCATGTTAGTTAGCAGTAATTAGCCTGTGCCTATGTTAATGTTAACTAGCATGTTAGTTAGCAGTAATTAGCCTGTGCCTATGTTAACTAACATTTTAGTTAGCAGTAATTAGCCTGTGTCTGTTAATGTTAACTAGCATGTTAGTTAGCAGTAATTAGCCTGTGCCTATGTTAATGTTAACTAGCATGTTAGTTAGCAGTAATTAGCCTGTACCTATGTTAATGTTAACTAGCATGTTTGTTTGCAGTAATTACTTACGGTTACAACTTTCAGACAGGTTGCTCACGTCACATTTACGTCGTCAGTTGGAGGCTGCGCAGTAACGCTCAGCATCACCGGAAAAGCGCTTCTAATAGACTTCACTGGTCTCCATGGAAACAACGGGACCTGTTGGTCCACTTCTTTAACTGTCTATGGTTTCACTCACTCACTTAAAACAACTACTAACTGGCTCTATTAGACTACAAGCTAGTGCTAGCTTGTAGGCTAATAGAGCCAGTTAGGTCAGTTGGGTCAGTGTTTTCTTTCTTTCATTCCAATTTCAGGTCTGTCAGTCACAGTGAAAACCGGGGACATTTCCGGGGACAGGTCACCAAAACCGGGGACTTTTCCCGGAAACCGGGGACGTCTGGTCACCCTCCACAAGGACTTTAGCTTGTGCTACACTAACTGCTAACGATGCTAATGGGCTAACGATGCTAACAGCCGTTGGTATCATAACTTTAACAAACTGTATGGATGTAAAACAATATTAACACACACACACACACACACACACACATATGTATGTTTTCCATATGTTTACATATGGAAATGAATGAATGTATGAATGTTTACCTTCTGTCTGGTTCAGTAAGTGCAGCTAATCAGCCCCGGTAAAGATAACTGATTCTCTTCATAATCACGGATAACGGTCGCCGAAGGCCCGCCCCTCTGCCCTCACATCGACAGCTGATTGGACGGGGCGTTAACAGCAACCAATAGAATTGAAGTAGGTCAACAGATTTTAAAACACTGTATTTTTACTGTAACACTGAACACATTCAAAATAAATTATTTAACGGTTACAAAAAACAACGGAAAAACTACAAAATAATATGTAATATAGAGTATACATAATTAAATCAACCTGACATGTGTGTAGTAATATCAATAACTGAACTTTTCTTTCATAAACATAATATTAATATTTAAAATCCTGAAAATGTAGAAAGTATATGTGTGTGTGTGTGTGTGTGTTAATATTGTGAGTACATTTATTGAGTTATTATTGTATGAAATTATGGTTTAAATTATGATAAATGTATATATTAACTCAATGTTCACATCACTCCAGTTTGGAGGTCTTAACACTTTTTTCCTGCCCCTCAAAGAATGTATTTCAAAATGCTACTGCATACACAGAACCACGGGGGGATGGAGTCCAGGTTGAAATATACACAAGTTATACTTTAAATATTAACAGATTATTAAAATGAAAAGTGGGCGTGTACAGGGAGGGATAAGAGGCTGATTCACATATGCACACTTGTAGGTAATATGTGATTTATAAACAGAATATTACATACAGATGTGCATGCACATGGTTTTATCGATCTGATTTATTTTTGGCTTTTGGGTGTACGTACACTTTCCGTAAGGATCCTACATGCAGTTTTATAAATAAAACCCCAGATTATATGGATTATGGTGGGTTTGGTGATAGTGCTCTATAAAAGTAGTGATTATTTACATGGAGTCTGGTGGAGAAATGCTGTTCTATACACGCTAAAAGTAGTGATTATTTACATGGAGTCTGGTGGAGATATGCTGCTCTATACACTAGAAGTAGTGATTCTTTAGATAGATAGATATTCATTGATCCCAAAAAAATGGGACATTACAGTGTTACAGCAGCACACAAAATATACATACATACAATATACATGAAATAATAATAATAATAATAATGACAAAATATAAGAATATAAGAACAAATATTTAAATATGTACAAGATGGGAAAAACAAAATCTGCAACTGTTTAAGTATGCTAAAATGTAAATGAACCAATCGTGCCGGTTGCCCTTATTGCAATATTGTGGTGTCTCAGAGTCTCATCTACCCCCCAGGGATGACGCGTTGAAGAGTTTTATTGCCTGTGGTAGGAATGATTTCCTGTAGCGGTCCGTGCTGCATTTAAACTGTCGGAGCCTCTTTGAGAAGGAGCTCCTCTGTAGGACCAGTGGGGGGTGGAGAGGGTGGTCAGGGTTATCCATGATAGATAACAGTTTGATCAGTGACCTCCTCTCCACCACAGCTTCAAAAGTGTCCTGTTTGCAGCCGATCACGGAGCCAGCCTTCCTGATCAGTTTGTTCAGTCTGTTTGTATCGCTGGCTCCGATGCTGCTGCCCCCCCCCCCCCCCCCCCCCAGCAGATGGCGGAGGACAACAGAGCGCTGGCCAGAACAGACTGGTAGAAGATCTCCAACATCCTGCTGCACACGTTGAAGGGATCTCAGCTTCCTCAGGAGATAGAGTCTGCTCATCCCCTTCTTGTAAACAGCAGTACTGTTGACCTTCCAGTTCAGCCTGCTGTCAATGTTGACACCCAGGTATCTGTACTCCTCCACCATCTCCACGTCACTTCCCAGGATGCAAAGGGGCTGCGGAGCCGTTCCCTTCCTCCTGAAGTCGATCACCATCTCTCTGGTCTTATCCACGTTCAGAAGCAGGTGATTCTTACCAGACCACTCCACAAAGTCACCCACCAGTGCCCTGTACTCTCCCTCCTGTCCATCCCTTATACACCCAACAACTGCAGAGTCATCAGAAAACTTCTGTAGGTGACATGACTCTGAGTTGTACTGGAAGTCTGTGGTGTACAAGGTGAACAGAAAAGGAGACAACACAGTCCCCTGTGGGGCCCCCGTGCCACTCACCATCAACTCAACATCAGACGGAACACGGTCCAGACCGACAAACTGTGGTCTGTCTGTCAGGTTGTCAGTGATCCAGGAGACTGTGGACGCACCGACACCCATCACCCGCAGCTTCTCACCAAGTAGCAGAGGCTGGATGGTGTTGAATGCACTGGAGAAATCAAAAATGTGATTCTCACCATCCAGGTGCAAATGAGCTCGCTGCAGAAGATAGATGACAGCGTCGTCCACTCCCAGACAAGGCTGGTAGGCAAACTGTAGAGGGTCCAGAGAAGAACTCACCTGCGGCCTCAGGTAGGCCAAGACCAGCCTCTCCCGCACCTTCATCACATGGAATGTGAGAGCCACTGGGCGGTAGTCCTTAAGGCCAGATGGAGTCGACTTCTTGGGGACCGGGACAAGGCAGGACGTCTTCCACCCTCTTCAGGCTCAGGCTCAGGTTGAAGAGGTGATGGAGAACACCAGACAGCTGACTGGCGCAGGTCTTCAGGACCCTGGGGCTGATGCCGTCCGGGCCAGCAGCCTTGCACTGGTGAAGCCTTTCCAGCTGTCTCTTCACCTGGCCAGGTGTGAATGTCCTCTCCCCCCATTGACACTTCAATGGGGGGAGAGGAAATGGGAGGAGGGCTGACTACAGGGGAGTGAGAAGGGAGGTGTGGGAACAAAAGAGGGGGGGGAGGAGGCAATGAGGGGGTGTAGGGGGTTGGTGGAGTGGTAGAGGAGGCAGTTCTACTGGGGATTGAAAACCAGGGCCTTCTGCTTGTAAAGCAGACGTGATAACTACTACACTATGAAACCTCTGTAAAAGGCACGACCTGTCTCACTCCTTTGACATATATCACTAGACAAACAACAAAGACAGTCCATAATACAGTAATATTTTTCATTCATGGGTACACTGCCAAGAATGAGAGACAAAACATATTTGAAGAACCTTTAAGAAAGTCCATTTTCCATTCATTTTTACAATTCTATGTATAACTATGCCCTAATTGACTGAGAAGAGAAGGCATTGCTGTGGGTTTTTATTCAATTGTTGTTCAACCCTTTTCAAACGGTAACAGGACATAGTTCTCATTTCAAACCATAAGCCTGATTCCACTGGGGATTGAACTCAGGACCTTCTGCGTGTAAAGCAGACGTGACAACTACTACACTATGGAACCTCCGACGTACTGTCATCTTTAACATAATCGGAACAATACAGTAAAAATAATGGCTGGAGGCGAGGTTCTGAAAAGACATGGGCTTATATTTTATTATTTGCATTGAATTCTTTCTAAAGACTTTTTAAATGACAATTGCCAGGTGGTACCAAATACATAGTTCTTACTTTAAAGCATAAGTCTGGTTCCACTGGGGATTGAACCCAGGACCTTCTGCGTGTAAAGCAGACATGGTAACTACTACACTATGGAACCTCTGTAATACTGTTATTTTTAACATAATCAGAACCATACTGTAAATAAAATGGATGGAGGTCAGGTTCTAAGAAGTGAAACCAATGCAAGAGCACTGAAGAAGTCTTTCAGATAGACAATATGTCTTTGGAGCATGTTTTTTTTGATTGTCGAGTATAGTTCACTCCAATTTTTAAGACTTTTCCAGGGACGCCTGCCAGGTGATAACAGGACATAGTTCTTACTTTAAACCTTAAATTTGGTTCCACTGGGGATTGGACCCAGGACCTTCTGCGTGTAAAGCAGATGTGATAACTACTACACTACGGAACCTCTGTGATCTGGCTTTTCTTTACATAACCTGCATATAAATGTGACCTGAACCATAGACTGTAGAATTAGCTGTACTGTAGCTCCGGTTCTGAAAAGTGAAAACAATGCAATGGTGAACGAAGTGAAGTGAGGTTTCTTTTCAGCACTGTAGCCAGTCTGACGGATGGTCACAGCTCTATTGAGCCAAGTATTCCCATAGCTCTTAGTAGTAACGACTTTATGAGATTCGTCAATGATAAAATTACAACTATTAGGAGCAAAATTCACCAAGACCTGCCTTTAACTGGCACTGACTTATCTCTAAAGTCAAGAACCTTAGAAACATCAGTAAAACCAGATACGTGTTTAGACTGCTTTGCTTCACTTGATCTTTATCAATTTAATTCAATTATTTCTTCATCTAAACCATCAACCTGCCTCTTAGATCCCATCCCGACTAGGCTACTTAAAGAAGTTTGACCATTAGTCAACACTTCTCTACTAGATATAACCAATCTGTCTTTATTAACAGGCTATGTACCACAGTACTTTAAAGTAGCTGTAATTAAACCTCTTCTGAAAAAGCCCAACCTTGATCCAGATGTTTTAGCCAACTATAGACCTATATCCAACCTTCCATTTCTCTCTAAGATTCTTGAGAAAGCAGTCGCCAAACAGCTGTGCGACTTTCTGCATAGCAACAGCTTATTTGAGGATTTTCAGTCAGGATTTAGAGTTAATCATAGCACAGAGACAGCACTTGTGAAAATTACTAATGACCTCCTAATTGCATCAGACACAGGACTTAACTCTGTTTTGGTGTTATTAGATCTTAGTGCTGCATTTGATACCATCGACCATCTTATCTTATTATAGAGATTGGAACACTTAATTGGCATTAAAGGAACTGCCCTAAGCTGGTTTAAGTCTTATTTATCAAATCGATCTCAATTTGTGGTCCAAGATTGTTGAGCTCAAACGGCTCACACATTGTGATTGCAGCCTTCACAGGAAGAAATAATTAGTCAGAAAGAAATAGCAACATTATAATTAGCCTGCCCTGCAGGGAAAGCACACCAGCTTACAAATTACCACATTGTCTAGCTAGCAAACTAGGTATTTACACTGTTTTCAAAGAGCACTTTTGCGGTTTGTTTTACTTCGGTTGCTAAGCAACCCAGGGGCGGTATCATGCAGTAAATACCTTTAACTGTCTATGGCAAATACAGATGTTTCATAAAAACAGTAAAAACATTCAGGGCTATAACATAACCTTATGTCTGCACTAAATAACCAAAACAGTGGCATTAAGATGGAATTTTTTAAGGTGTGTAAAGTCCTGACCATTCCCTGACCGTGAATTTAACCTGGGCCACAGCGGTGAGAGCGCTGAATCCTAACCACTTGACCATCAGGGAGTCACATGTATCAAGTTTATCTTTGGAGATGTGAGTTTCGTTTTCACTTACTGGAATGACACATATTGTTTTATGAGAGGAATGACTCCTGGCTAGAGCTTCAGAAGGCAGGACATGACAGATTACACATCTGTCACATAGTCAGTTTGTATTCTTAAATACCAAGTCTCTTGCTGTTCCTTGACTAGTTGGCCACCCCTGCTTTGCATCGCTCCACGTAAATAGAAAGCAATCTGTTATGCACCTTTGCATTGCACTAAAATGTCAAAATTTTGACCTGAATCCAAAATGACATTATTTGACACTCACATACATTGGTTTTCAGGTAGAAAATGTTGGTTAGGGGTTTAGTTACTGCTTGAAAAAATGAAAAGAATTGTTATTGAGATGGAGGCAGATGAAGTGTTTATGACCCATCAATGATGACAAAAGGATACATCCACTGTCGGGGTCTGATTTAAAGGAAATGGTCCTCTTTAAAAGTGTTGGGGTTCTAGCGTTAAACTAATGAGGAAGAATCTGACTAATCTAAATCAACCAAAAACAAGTCCAGGAACTTACTCTTTCAAATGTTACACCTGAATATGTCAAGTCCTGACCATTCCCTGACCGGGAATTGAACCCAGGCCACGGTGCTGAGATCGCTGAGATCCTAGCCACTAGACCAGGGGTCATCAACTATATTTGTCAGAGGGCCAGAATTTTGCCAGACAGTCTCCTTGGGGGCCGGACCCTTAAATAAAAAATCAAATTTTGGTATAACATTATGATTGATGTTTATTGTTAATACTTTTTCCATTTCACTACAAAACTGAAGGCCTTTATGAGTCAGGTTCCTATCACCTACACCACAGACAACCACCAGGGGTGAGAGATACTTTGCCTCAACTCAAATAAGTCAATTTTACTTATAGAGCACTTGAAAAACAAACACTGAGGAAGTGAAGGGTCTCTTAACGGAGGTAAAATGGCACTCTCAAAGGCTATGAAACGCAAAGTTGATATTGAAAACAGGTCCTTCAATGATGACTGGACTGAAAAGTACGCATTTATCATGCCAACCATCCGGAATGCCTCACCAGTATGCCTGATTTATATATATAATATTATATATATATATATAAATAAATAATTTGCAACGAAACGGTTGCTGTTGCGAAAGAATACAATCTGCGCTGTCACCACCACACTAAACATTCAAATTTTAAGATTTCACATCCTGAGCAGTCAGAGGCGCGCCAGAGGAAAAAATCGCCGCACTGAAATCTGCCTACTCCCACGCAAGTGGCGTCATGACTCGAACTTTAACTGATCAAGAGAGAGTAGTTTGATTTTGGGGGGTAGCCTAAATAGAGTCATGAATGGGGGGTGATTACTGAGAAGAGATTCAGTTGCTGCTGCTTTTAGTTGCTTTCGTAGTGTAGAATAGGCCTACATATTTTCTCTTTGATCCTCACAAGTTTGGAATCCAGTCGCGGGCCGGATCGATCGGCTCGGCGGGCCGCATTCGGCCCGCGGGCCGCCAGTTGATGATCACTGCACTAGACCATTAAGGAGTCACATCCACCAGATCTATTTTTGTAGATGTGATTTTCCTTTGTGTTTAATTTAGCATCTTTCTCATCTTTTCTCTCATTTCCTCTTTTTTCCTCCTTTTTCCTCTTCCTTTTCCTCTTTTTCCTTCTTCCCTACCTCTTCCCCTTTTTCGTCTTCTTCCCCCCCCCATGAGATTATTGCTCCCTAGCTTTGACGCAATGGATAACGTGTCTGACTACAGATCAGAAGATTATAGGTTTGACTCCTGGCTAGCTCGTAGTGCTCTTTAGCGACAAAATCCCTTCTTCGTCATTTCCAACTTTACCCCCCCCCCCCCCGGACAAACTCTACAAAGAAAATGTACATCTTTAAATAGCCAAATGATGAGTAATTATTGTTTCAAAATGTGTGTAAATTCATCTAAGCCACTAAGTGTCAGTCAACTACAGCAATAATCAAGCTCTTGTTGATGGTTTTCTGTTTTTGCTTGCTAATCATTTTTCCTTGAAAATAAATGTGTCCCTGAAGACAGAATCAGCCGTGCTAGATAAACCATCCATGAAATTTTCAATTCTTAGTCAACAATCAGGGAAAGCGGGAAAATATCAGTAGAGTTGATATTCAGAGTTCCCACTATGCTTTCACAATAACAAGGCCCTACTGCCACCAAGTGGCCGTGATTGTATAGTGGTTAGTACTCTATACTCTATGGTTAGTTAGTGTGTTGTGGCTGCAGCAACCCCGGTTCCAATTCGGGTCACGGCAAATTTGTAAAGCTAGTTCTCCATTATGCCTCCAAATTGTTCCATCCTCCGCTTCACTTTACATTGATAGAAACTGCAAAGCAGGGGGGGCCAACTAGTCAAGGAACAGCAAGAGACTTGGTATTTAAGAATACAAACTGACTATGTGACAGATGTGTAATCTGTCATGTCCTGCCTTCTGAAGCTCTAGCCAGGAGTCATTCTTTTGGAGGATTTGGCGATCTCACTGCCGCGGCCCGGGTTCAATTCCTGGTCAGGGAATGGTCAGTACTTTAAGGATTCAGGTGTAAGATTTGAAAGAATAAGTTTGTGGACTTGTTTTTGGTTGATTTAGATTAGTCAGATTCTTCCTCATTAGTTGATCGCTAGAACCCCAACACTTTTAAAGAGTACCGTTTCCTTTAAAGCAGACCCCCGACCGAGGATGTATCCTTTTGTCATCATTGAGGGGTCATAAACACTTCATCTGCCTCTATCTCAATAACAATTCTTTTCTTTTTTTCAAACAGTAACTTGTAATGGAAAATTACATTTAACCAATGATTTTCATATTAATTATTCATAATAAGATCTCAAATGTTCCTCAGAGTATATGACTTCTGTATCTGTCATCTGTGTGTTTCTCCTTGTAGGAGACAACTGGATTTGTTATGACTCCACACCATTTCCTTGAAGAATAGATGACGTGGAAACTGACAGAAACAGTTGTCTAAAGCTGTGTTTATCATAGTTGATCCTAGTTCGAGACCATAGCCTATCCAAGAGACAAGATGTCCTTTTTCAGCTAAGATAGAATGACCGGTCAAGAAACTTGAAACAAGGAGTGGCAGATTCAGAAAAATGTAAGAGCTCCAACTGTCTGCCTGAGGTCCACTTTCAGATTAAACCGTTTTCCAAACAAGGGATGTTTTTCTCCTCTGGGGGCACTAGATATAAAGAAGTGTATTACTGATTGTATTCACACAGAAATGTTGTGCATTGTGAGAGCTGTTCTTGTCATCTGATTGTTTTTCTTGAGAAAACAATTAAACCTTTTCACCGAATACGAAGACCTTTAATTCAGTTTGCAGCCTGTCTTTATTCTGTTTCAACAAGGTCTCTTCTCCAATCCAAAATTCCTCCTTCGCTGTAACAAGAAACTTCCACAGGAAACTTGGCGTTGTTGGCAGGATTTCAAGGAGGGATCAGATCGGGACTTGCTGGTGACTGATGAGGGCATGCATCCAGGGATCTGATGATCACCTGCCTCTAAACCTCGCCAAATATCTGTGAGAGACAGAGGGTCAGAAACCACGGAGAGCTCTGATGATTCAACTCTGAAATCCAAAAGACAAGGAAGCAATTTCAAACAATTTCAAAGTTAAAGTTTCAATTCTGTCGGATAAATGATTTAAATTGGACATTGAGTGAGACAAATATTGACTGTGTTTTAACTGAGGGATTCGGTGAAAGTTATCTTTTGTTTTGTACAAAACAGGAGAAAAGAGAAGCTAGTTTTTTTCCCAATTCTTCTGGTCACACTTGGCACTATTTCACAACTTTTGTCTGTAATTCTCTATTCTGTCGGGGCTTAACTCTATCTCCCCCACCTCTTCTTTTTTTTTCTTGTTATGTATGACAAGACGTATTATGCTTTTGGGTCGTCTGTCCATCTCTACATTAAAATCAGAAATATTTTCTGGATCCCTGAAGGGAAACTCTGGAAAAGAGTACTCCTTCGACCCTAAGGATTTCATTACAACTCTACAGTCCTCTGCTCTACCAACTGAGCTACCGAAGGGCAATAATGTAGATGAATGCACTTCCCATTCTTGTGAATGTGAAAACACAGGACCCCCTGGAGGGAATTTCTGAATCGTCAGGGGCTGTAGCTCACTGATAGAGCGCACTTCACAGTCTCAATGCCCAGATGTATTACAAGATTTGAAGTGAACATTGTATAGCACAGCGATGGTGGTATAGTGGTGAGCATAGCTGCCTTCCAAACAGTTGACCTGGGTTCGATTCCCAGCCATCGCAGTAGCTTTCTTTGAGTGATGTTACTTGCTTTATTTTACAAGAAGTCAGCAGAAAGGTTACTTGCTCAACCTGGTTTGATAAAACATTAGATCTCTTTGGGCTGCACGATAATGGCCAAAGAGATAATCACGATTATTTTTGATCAATATGGAGATTATCACAATTATTTGTTGATTTTCTACTTCAAAGTGTTGGAAAGGAAGGTTTCACCAGCGTAAAACCTCAGGTTAACAAGGAACAATCTCAGCAAAGTTATTGATGGATGATTCTAGTTACTTCACCAAGTTCAGGCCAAATGTCACAGCTGTAAGACATCACATTGGTTGCCTTCCAGCTATGGAATATATGTAAACGGCAGAGGTGGGATTTGAACCCACTCAATCTGACATCAAGTTGGAATAATTTATCATTAGAAGCATTTGATTTGCATTCCATACCAAAAATGTCAAGCTGAGCAAATGAGAAAGAAAACATAACAGTTACAAGAAAAATGAGGTTTATTAAAAACCATCATACCAAAATACACATGTAGGTGATCATGTATATTTGCACGTTCAAAGTTCTCCTAAATTCACCAAAAGTTAGCATTTGCATATTTAAACATGACATTTCAGAAAAGTAGTAATCCAAAAATCTGTAAAATTTCTCTGTGTTAATGTAAGTAATTAACTGGGGAAGTTTCCTGTTGATATGTGTTAGTTCATTAATTAGACCCTTTTCTCCTATAATGACCAGATGTTAATGTTATGTTATGTATAATCCAGATGTTCAAAGGCCGTTTTCTCTAAATGGGTTTTTCAGAGACTGAGCCAAAAATCTCCACTTCAGCAGCACTTCCATGCACCCAACTTCCCAGTTTCACTCCAATCTATATTATGAAGGTTATTACAGAGGGGGGTGTTCACATATCATTCAGAAACTGATTTATGGAACATTTCATGTCTAAAAACTTGTCAACAGGTGTTTTTGTGATTGATGCAGTGATGAAAGGAGATTTCCAAAATCCTGTCTGGAAAAACTCTAAAATGTCAACAAAATAAAAGAAGAATTTAGAACAATTTACAATTTTCAGATTTCTCTTCTGGAAATGTCTGTCTCTGTCTCTGTGTCTTTGTCTCTGTGTGTCTCTGGCTCTGTATGTCTCTTTGTGTCTGTCTCTGTGTGTCTCCGTGTGTCTCTGCAGGTCAACCCCTCCCAGCACAGCTGTGAACCTGCAGACACACCTGTCTGACCATATATGGACTTCTCTCTACAGGTAAAATAACAGATCTCAACTGAGCTCATTGAGAGCTTGTTGATAAAAGCCAAAAAAATAAGAAAAAAACACAAAATGTGGAAACACATGAAAAACATAAAAAATAGAATGACAACAATCAGCTGTCAGCAACAAACATGGAGACTAAATAAGACGAAGAGTTAAAACTCAGAATTTAACCCTTAAATGACTTCTGTTTATTTCACTTTACACAACTCAGCAGAGAATCCAGAAAACCAAGACCAAGACCAAAAAAACCCTAGTCCAGCGCAGAGCGGCTGAGTGAACGTGGTCTGGACTCTGTGGAGGAGGGTCATGCTTTCAGAGATGCTGTAGAAGGACAGAATACCTGCACTGGGATCCAGGTCCACTCCTACTCTGGAGGACTCAGGACCTGAGACGGGAGTTTGGACTTTGTTGTACTAAAATATATAACTGTTGTTGAAACAATATAACACCCAAGATTTGTCATTAAAACCAAATCTACATTCATCCAACCCCCCACTCTCCTTATATTCTTGTATGTGACTGCTACATAAACTCTCCCTCTCATCTCCACCTCCCAGTAACAACGTCCAGTCAGACTCTCTCTACTCAGGACCTGAGACCTATAATAAATATAAAAGAATTGGTGACTTCTTACTGTATGATACGTTGCTTTCCTGTTCCCATCAGATAATAACAGATATGTGAATACTGTGTTTGGATCCAGTGTGATTTCATTCAATTTTATTATATTTTATAACAATTTCCCTGTTATGTTTAATTTATCGATAATAACGACAGATTTCTGTTAACCAAAATGTTTTTGTAAACATCCATGCCATTCAAAACAGGGATAACTGAAACAGATGTACAACACACCGTGTTTACATGTGTATACACATATGTATTGCAAACAGACCTAAGTACTACCCCTACCCCTTGGTTTCAAGGGCCAAGGGGTATGGGTAAGATGGAGAAATGGGATTCAGCCTTACCCTCTGCAGGTAAAATAACAGATCTAAACCAAGCTCATTCAGAGCTTCTGGGGCTCCCCAAATGATTTTCTCAAACAAAACAAAATTTCATCACTTCTAAAACCTCAATACAAGCAAAAAACCTCAAACTAATTTACAAAAACCTTTAGAAAAGAAAAGAAATGTTGAAGAAAGTGTCAAAAAATTTAGATAAAAGCCACAAAAAAAAAGAAAACCAACACGGAACGTGGAAACACATGAAAACTAGAATGACAACAATCAGCTCTCAGCAGTAACCATGGAGACTTAATAAGACGAAGAGTTTAATTTAACCCTTAAATGACTTCTGTCTACTTCACTTTACACAACTCAGCAGAGGCTCCATACCAATCAAACCCTAGTCCAGCATAGAGGGGCTGAGTGAAAGTGGTCTGGACTCTGTGGAGGAGAGTCATGGTTTCAGAGACGCTGTAGAAGGACAGAATACCTGCTCTGTGATCCAGGTACACTCCTACTCTGGAGGACAAAGAACCTGGGACGGGAGTTTGGACATTGTCTGACCAAAATGCATAACTGTTGTTGTCACAATCTAAGGCCCAAGATTTGTCATTGAAACCAAATTCACATTCCTCCAACCCCCCCGCTCTGCTGATATTCTTGTATGTGACTGCTACATAAACTCCTCCCCCTCTCATCTCCACCTCCCAGTAACAACGTCCAGTCAGACTCTCTCTACTCAGGACCTGATTCTCTTCAAGGAATCTGTCTGGGTGACTAGAACAAGACTGTTCTTGTCTCATTAACGTTGCTTTCCTGTTCCCCTCAGATAATAACAGATATGTGTTTGCTGTGTTTGGATCCAGTGTGATTTCACGTGAATATTGTAAGAATCCAGCTCTGGTCTTGGGCTCTGGTTGTGGCAGTAAAACGTCCACTTCAGTCCCTGCCAGTGAGACGGTTGTCCCCTTCTCTCTCAGGACGTCCTGTAGTTTATATCTCTGAGCTCTGACACGGCCGCTGTCACGTCCTCAAAGCAGCTCAGAGGACGGATCTGGATGCTGGATGCTGATTGGCTGAGTGGTGCCAGTGAGGGGTAGTTGTGTAGAAACTGGTTGTGATCCTCTGTGTGTGAGAGCTTCTTCAGCTCAGCGTCTTTCCTCTTCAGCTCAGTGATCTCCTGCTCCAGCTTCTCCTGAAGCTCTCGGACTCGACTCACTTCCCTTTCCTGCTGGGATCTGACCTGTAGCTTCACATCAGAGCTTCTTTTCTCCAGGAGACGGATCAGCTCAATGAAGATCTTCTCGCTGTCCTCCACTGCTTCATCAGCAGAGAGATTGATGGCCTCCGCCTGCTGTTGAAGCAGCTTCACATCTTTCTCTCTGTCCTGGATTCTCTGCTGGATGTTGAGTCGACTCCCCTCGAGCTCTCTCTGCCTCTCAGCTCTCTCTGCTGCAGCTGAGACTGTGTCGTGGCCTTTATGTTCCTCCACAGAGCAGAGATAACAGATAAGCTGCTGATCAGTACGGCAGAACATCTTCATCACCTCATCGTGACAAGAGCAGACGTTCTCCTGGAGCTTCTTTGACGGCTCCACCAGCTTGTGTTTCTTAAAAGCTGGGGATTTAAAATGAAGCTGAAGATGTTTCTCACAATAAGAGATCAAACATTGCAAACAGGACTTGATGGCTTTGAGTTTCCTCCCGGTGCAGACATCACAGGCCACATCTTCAGCTCCAGCATAGCAGTGATCAGCAGGAGCAGCTTGGAGTCCAGTCTTCTTCAGCTCTTCCACTAAATCTGCTAACATGATGCTTTTCAGCAGGACAGGCCTCGGTGTGAACGTCTTCCTGCACTGAGGACAGGTGTAGCTGTACTCACCATCCTCTCCATCCCAGTGGCTTTTAATACAGTTCATGCAGTAGCTGTGTCCACAGGGAGTAGTCACCGGATCCTTCAGTAGATCCAGACAGATGGAACAAGAGAAGGTTTCCCGGTCCAGCTGAACCCCTCTCTGCGCCATCTCACCTCTCAGTGATGACTGACTCTGACTGTGACCTACAGTATGCGTGACTGTGTTATCAAGGGATCCAGGTCCAAGGTTCAGCTTTGCTGTCATTAAACAATACAGGGAGGGGTTTTCAAACATTGACTCATGCCAGGATGTGTACTGGCACCTTGACGTTGGACTTTGTTTCCTCATTTTAAATGACACCTCAGTTAAAACGTCCTCAACATTAGAAAACATGACATTTCTAGTTGTAAAATCCTTTTCTTCTCCTCAGGTTTTGTTGATGTCTCCGTATGTCTCTGACTCAATCTTAAATGTTCCTTTTCCTGGTTTAAAATCAACTAAAAAGTTGTCAAACTAAAATGTCATAAACCCTTAAATTGCTGTATAATAATCTCAAAATCCTAGAATGTGTGTACAAGGTGTCAGAGATAAATTCTCTGAACACAGGTGCATAACAAGATACCATTTAATGCCCTTTGTTATTTCCTCTGTAATCCACTGAGTTTAAAACCCAAAACTAACACTTCACCTTTCTACAACACATTATCTTATCCAGCAACACACAAGATAAAGTGAAACCTTTGACCATCACCCTGTAGAAACTCTCAGGAGTTTCAAATATGTCTTTACACAAAGAATCCGGTAAACATCAATAGCACAAAAACCTTAAGTGTAATTCTCACAAAGAAATAAATAGAAAACACAGGAGACAATACAAACAATAAAACAACAGATTCATTACGTAAAGAAATAAAGAGTTACATGTAATCATATGAAATCCCATTTGGTGTGAGGTCTCAGGGAAAAAGCTCTACAGTTTCTACAAGTTTAATACTTGTTGTTTGTTTAACAATCAAAGTGACTTGAGAAGAGTTTTTAGTTCTATCACAAAAAGGTTCAACATTAGGGAAGTGAGTTACCTAAAATGAATGCCATAAAGAAAACTGGAACATATTACCACTGCATTCAACACAAATTACAAGTGAGACCAGTTTAAAAAAGGAAGTTAAATCCTCACGGCTAATGCCTGCCATTAGAGCTTACTCAGGCGCGATCCACACCAATCCTGCTCCCACGCTTGTTATTGTCATTTTAGTGGGCTGACGATGGATTTCGCCATTTACAAAGTCTTGTTACCTTGTGACGTGATCAAAGTCAAAGTCTGCTTTATTGTCAATTTCTTCACATGTCAAAACTGTCAGGCATCCCCCGCTCTGATCCTGTTTGTTGTCTGTCTGTGCATCATTGTTCCTGTTGCTATGCAACCTGGGGAGGTGTGGCCTCCTTCACTCATCACCTGTTCCTGTTCAGCCTAATCACCATCACCTGTTCCTGCTCAGCCTAATCACCAGCACCCACCTGTGTCTCATCATCATCACCACCAGCTCTTATACCATGACCTGACATCCAGTCCCTGTCGGATCGTTAGTCTTCTCAGTATGTGTTTGGCGCCTCATCTGACTTTTGCCTGTCGTCGTTTTGTTCCGTGTCTGTCTTCGTGTTTGGTAACGTCTGTCTCTCTGTCTTCACCTCCAGTTCTCCTGCTACGGACCGTCAACACTCTTCACCCCCGGATTGTCTTCACTCACCTGCCGTCACAGCATTTCCCTCTGTTTCACCTTGGTTGGTCATCTGGTGCACGGATTAGTATCAATAAACTCTCATTGAACTTCTCCTTGTCTGCGTTTGGGTTATTCTGCCAGCCGGGTCTGACAAAAACATACAAAGAAATGATGTTTACGGTAAGCGTATTGTCTCATTTCCGGTGCTCCAATCTCACGGACAATATTTTTTTGCTCCAGCAAAATCTTACTCACCTCTGCTTTATTGCTTAGGTCTGGTGGCTGAGTGCCTGATTGTATTTAAACACTAGTTATACTCAAGCACTTATAGTTTCATTATTTTACAGCGACTCCCTCTGATCACACAGTTCACACTCCAGTTTAGCCATAAGCTATGGCTTATTTCTGTCCTTCTCCTGCTCTCTCCTGCTCTGTGTGTCAAATGTTTAGCTATTCCTCTGCCTCCTTTAGTGACAATGGTACATGTAATAAATGGAGTATATTCGCTGCTCTGGCGGCGAGGCTTAATGAGTTTGAGGCACGTCTCTGCACCATGGAATCAAACCATTTGCTTCCATAGGTAGCTGGTGCGGCGGGCATTCAGCTGTTCTGCTCCCCATCCCTGGAACTCATTACCACCTGCTGGAATTTAAAATGTTATATGTGTTTAAACATTGTGAGGGAGTTGCAATATAGATTATACATTTAAGCCAAAAGGCAAAAGCATTATTTCAATATAAAAGAAGACATGTTGGTCATGCATTAAGTTGTTTGCAATACTCCTTTTCTCTAAGATAAGGTGGTCTGGTAGATTCCATTATAATCCAGCCTCTCCTAAATGTGTCGGAAGTAATTGATTGTTAGGGACGCATCCTGAGTCTGGTTTCAGTCCCTCTTTAACAGCTCATTGATCTTTTGCTTTGCAAGTCCTGAACTGAGGGTCATAAACTTTCAGTCACATTCCAACTGAAAAGATAACGAATAAGCACACAAACACATCACTGTGACCTGGAGACCCCACCCTTAGTGGATAAATCTAGGGGTGTTAGAGCCAAAGTGCCAGACAAATTTGGGGGAGAGCTGGGTTAGTTTGACTCCATATTTGTCTCTAGAATATTCTACTTAATAAAAAGGATTCACACATCAACATCTGAGATTCTGACTACTAATTGACTGAACCCTGAGACCGGAGCAGGATTTAGCTCCAACAGTATTAAAAGCTAGATGTAAAAGTACACGTCGATGTATATGTCACACGGCGGCCACTTGGAGAGATACCTGCTGCTGTACAAGTTGCTGATCTTTAGCTCATTAGATGGTCAGTTAGCTCCATCTAGTGGACAGATAGTAGAACTCCATCACCTGATGGAGGACTTCTCTCACACCGAGTGGCTCTGGGAACAGGTTGGACTGGTTCTGACGTCTCTCTGACTCTGAAGTTATGAAGACGTCACGCCATCATCGGATCAAATGCACATCGACACCTGAAATTCATACGTTGTAGAATTATTCTATTAATGTCAAGAAGTAACACAGATGTAGAAGAAAGACATCCCTTTATACGTATATCCGGTGAGGGGAAATTCACATTGTTCACTCAGTTTGGAACATTTAATACACACTGGACAGTGAGGTATTGGCAGAGGTGGAAAATAATAAAATACATTACTTACGTTACTGTATTGAGCAGTTTTGTTGTGTAGTTTTCAAGTAGTTTTTAAAATGTACTTGATTTTAAGGTGAAGGCTTGTATTTTGCTACATTACAAATCCTATTGTTACTGAGTAAAAAGAAGTTAGACTAATGAAAACTGAAAGCTAGAAAAATAATAAATCCCACCGTCTATAACCACTACACAAGACCTGGGCTTTCTTTTTTGTGCCAACGTATGCAGCTTCTTCTTCTCTGGTTGCAAGGCGCAATTAAAAAGAAGTAGAAGAAGTGTAACGTGAGGGAGCGGTTGGACCCATGGATGTATTAAGAGAACGGTCTGACCCCTGTGGCGGCGAGCTGAGAACTGAATGGGAGACATTAACATGGACGGGAATCAGCTGTTATCCCTCAAAAACATCAGCTCATGGGAAAGAAAGAGAGGTCGATACAGAGCACCGAGGTTTTAACCAAACATGGACGCACAACATCGCCACAACACTACGCCATTTTCTGAAGGGGAGTTTCTAGTTACTTTTCAGGTTTTTTACCTTCTTATCCAATGAAAACCACGTATCTCCAGCTGTATGTTGATGTTAAATGTTTGTGGTAAACTGAAGTATGATGTCATAAGAGTGTCATAAAAAAGAATAAATCTGTAAAATAAGAAGAAAATAAATGTCAAAGTTCAACTCAGTTCAGTTTATTTAAGAAGACAGATCAAATTAATAAAACAAATGATTATACATGGGTTAAAAATCCCAGAATTAGTCCAAAGCTCGCAAACCTCCCCCTGAATACAATCAGCCGTTCTCATGGCACAGGGAACATTTCACGAGTAGAAGGAGAAATGGATTCAATACAATTTCAGCAAATTTTGGACGCTAACTCAATGCCATCAGTGAAAAAGCTGAAGTTAAAGAGAGGATGGCTTCTACAAACGGATAATGATCCTAAACACACCTCAAACTCCACTGTGGATTACATCAAGAAGAGTAAACTGAAGGTTTTGCCATGGCCTTCACAATCTCCTGACCTCAACATAATGTAAAATCTATGGATAGACCTTTAAAAGAGCAGTGCGTGACTGACCAGATCCAGGTACAGATCTCAAAGAACTGGAAGACTGTTGGAGAAAGAATGGGCGAAGATACCTCAAACAAGAATTAAAGACTCTTGGCTGGCTACAAGAAGGGGGAGGGGGGGGGGGTACATGGTATTAATTCTGCAGGGGGCCCCAAACTTTTGCAGACGTCATTTCTTTGTTTTCTGTTATTTTGAAAGTGTAAATGATGGAAATAAAATCCAACTTTTTGTGACGTATTATACGAATGTCTAATCTGTCATTTGAGGTTTTTTGGAGATTTTCCCATCTTTTCTTGGCTTCTTTATGCACATTAATACACATTTTTACCTGGGGTGTCCAAACCTTCAAACCCCACTGTAGTAATTGTTTATAGTTTTTTCTTGAAGCTGCACTTTCATAAGTCTCTTTGTAGTTTTGCTTATTTAAAGCTAATGTACTTGTTCAGACTATTTCGACTTCTCTTCAGTGTGTCTGCGCTGGTGAGATTTAAGGTTACTACTCTGAGAAAATGATTTCCCACATTGATCACACCGGTACGGTTTCTCTCCATTGTGTGCACGTCGGTGAGATTTAAGGCTACCAACTTGAGAAAATGCTCTACCACATATATCACAGCTGTACGGCTTCTCTCCGGTGTGAACACGTTGGTGAGATTTAAGACTACCGTTGTCAGAAAATGCTCTACCACATGTATCACAACAGTACGGCTTCTCTCCAGTGTGAATGCGTTGGTGTCGTTTAAGACTACAGCTCTGAGAGAACGTTTCCCCACATTCACACGAGTACGGCTTCTCTCCGGTGTGAATGCGCTGGTGAGATTTAAGACTACCGCTCTCAGAAAATGCTCTACCACATATATCACAACAGTACAGCTTCTCTCCGGTGTGAATGCGCTGGTGTTGTTTAAGACTAGAGCTCTGAGAGAACGTTTCCCCACATTCACACAAGTACGGCTTCTCTCCGGTGTGAACACGTTGGTGAGATTTAAGACTACCGCTCTCAGAAAATGCTCTACCACATATATCACAACAGTACGGCTTCTCTCCAGTGTGAATGCGCTGGTGTCGTTTAAGACTACAGCTCTGAGAGAACGTTTCCCCACATTCACACGAGTACGGCTTCTCTCCGGTGTGAGTGCGCTGGTGAGATTTAAGGTTACGGCTCTCAGAAAATGTTTTCCCACAATGTTCACAGCTGTACAGCTTCTCTCCGGTGTGAACGAGCTGGTGTCTTATAAAGTCATTATCAGTAAAGGCGTTACCACATAGATCACAGCTGTACGGCTTCTCTCCAGCGTGACTGTGTTGATGTAATTTTAGGGTACTCTTCAGTGTGAAAGCTGCCCCGCATTGATCACAGCTGTGTAGATTCTCTCCAGTGTGAACTCTCTGATGAATCTTTAAAGTTCCAGATGTTGTGAAGGATTTGTCACAGTGTTGACAGTGGTGACATTTTGGTCCCTTTCCTCTTCTCTGTTTCTATAGCAACAGACAAACCGAGAGAGAGAGTTAGTGAACAACCTTCTTAAACCCTGTTTTGCAGACGATATACAAATCTATTTGCCTGTAAAAATCAGTGATAAGGATACACTTCAGCCTTTGCTGAACTGCCTGAGGGATCTGAAATATGGTTGGATCAGAATTATCTCCGTCTCAATGAAAATAAGACTGACATTGTTGTTTGGTTGTAGTTTGGTTGGTAATGCCTGTGTAGATGTTCTTTAGGCTCCAATATTCGTCCTTTTGCCAAGAATGTGCTTTTAAATTTGACAAACAGATTAGTTCTGTTGTTAAAACCACTTTCTTCCAGCTGAGACTTTGGGCTAAGGTCAAGCCTTACCTGTTGCACAATCACTTAGAAAGAGTCATATATGCATTATTACGTCTGGATTAGACTACTGTAACTCTTTGTTGTTGATTGGATCAGTCATTCCTCCGTTGGTTGGTTAGTCCAGAACACAGCTGCTCAACTTTTAACCCGGGACCAAAAAGCAGGACCACATCACACCTGTTTTGGCCACGCTCCATTAAAGCGTATTTCTCAAGATTTTAAATGGGTTGTTGACTTCTTATTTATCGGAGCGTCTACACATCACTCCTGCCAAGGCACCGAGGTCTTCCAATCGAGGTCTTCCAATCAGATACTTAACGATGAGACCAGATCCAGGTTAGGCAATAATCTCTCTCTCTGGCTGGCTGTCTCTCTCTCTCTCTCTGGCTGGCTGTCTCTCTCTCTCTCTGGCTGGCTGGCTGTCTCTCTCTCTCTGGCTGGCTGGTTGTCTCTCTCTCTGGCTGGCTGGTTGTCTCTCTATCTCTGGCTGGCTGGCTCTCTCTCTCTCTGGCTGGCTGGCGGTCTGTTTCTTTCTCTGGCTGGCTGGCTGGCTGGCTCCCTCTCTCTCTGGCTGGCAGGCTGTCTCTCTCTGGCTGGCTGGCTGGCTGGCTGTCTCTCTCTCTGGCTGGCTGGCTGGCTGGCTGTCTCTCTCTCTGGCTGGCTGGCTGGCTCTCTCTCTGGCTGGCTGTCTTTCTCTCTCTCTGGCTGGCTGTCTTTCTCTCTCTCTGGCTGGCTGTCTCTCTCTCTCTGGCTGGCTGGCTGTCTCTCTGGCTGGCTGGCTGGCTCTCTCTCTCTCTCTCTCTCTGGCTGGCTGGCTGGCTGTCTCTCTCTCTCTGGCTGGCTGTCTTTCTCTCTCTCTGGCTGGCTGTCTTTCTCTCTCTCTCTCTGGCTGGCTGTCTCTCTCTCTCTCTCTCTGTGTGTAACACGGGCTAACCCAGACCTGGGCATCTTACGGCCCGCGGGCCACATCCGGCCCTTTGTGCGTCCCTGTCCGGCCCGCGTGAGGCTAATCATAAATTACAAAATAAATGAAAAAAATGTCTATGTCGAGTGTGCA
This sequence comes from Etheostoma spectabile, assembly GCF_008692095.1. Classification (NCBI taxonomy): domain Eukaryota; kingdom Metazoa; phylum Chordata; class Actinopteri; order Perciformes; family Percidae; genus Etheostoma; species Etheostoma spectabile. The sequence goes on along the minus strand of NW_022602824.1, from coordinate 5,959 downwards.
ATACAACGGTGCTGCTTTTGTTTTGAAAAGCGTTATTTGTATTACTTCCGTGGGGACGTATGCGCGTTCGTGATTGTGAGTTAAGATAAACAGCGGCAATCACAAATTACAAAATAAATTTAAAAAAACATCTATGTCGTGCGTGCAATACAACTGTGCTGCTTTATTTTGAAAAGTGTCATTTATGGACGTATGTCCGTGCGTAACCTGTGAGTGAAGGTGCACAGCGACAAGTGATGCCCGGTTACCCCCCCCCCCCCCCCGAGATGTCCGCTCACACTAAAAAAGAAATTAAAGGTAAAGCTGTGTGCATAATTTGTGGTGCACAGGTTGCTGTGTTTAAAGATTATAATTTGAATCGCCGCTACACGAAGCACGAGGATAAATACCGGAATCTGTCTGATGAAGAGCACGCAAGGGAGGAGAGTGAACAAGTTAAAAATAAATTGCATTGATACAATGATTGTTTTTTTTCTTATTTTAATTTCACATAGCCTAATATAATTATTTAAGGATTAAGAGTTTAAATAAAACCATCAAAAGCAATCTGCTTTTGTATAAAGTTAAGTTAGGTTAAATTAAATTATTATTTTTATTAATATTTATCTTATGTTATATCAAAAATAATATTGGGCCAAATTTAATTGAAATATTGTCGATGTGGCCCTCCAGCAGTGCTCGGGTTGCTCATGCGGCCCCCTGTAAAAATTAATTGCCCCCCCCCCTGGGCTAACCTTCCACATGGTAGCAGAACACATGTCTATTATGGCGTTTTTCCACTGCTGGTAACCGCTTGACTCATCTCGCCTCTACTCGACTCAACGCATTCTACGTCCGTTTTCCATCGCAGATTGAGTAAAGCCTCAGCGTGGCTAGTCACCATAGCTACGCATGATGATGTAATTTTCAACGCAACTCACAACAGCACGTCGGCTACTTGCCACAGCCAGAAGAAATTTTTAGTTTCAGGGTTAGCAGAAGGAAGCAACAAAAATCACCACTGAAAAAAAACAAACAGGAGTTTGGGAATTCTGACGGAGTTCAGACGTCGACATGACGACACAAAAGGGTAAGTTAAGTTTCCTGGTAACGTTAGCTAACATTTGAATGTGTTCAGGGTTACAGTCAGTATTTACTATATGCTATATAAAGTATATGAACTTTAGCAACCATGATTACACACCATAATACTTATGCTGTGTACTGCTTGTGTTTCCGGGGGGACACTGTCACAGGGAGGGGGCAGAGGAAGAAGACCGGGAAATACGGGAGGGTTTGATGCTGTACTTGAAAAGCTAAATAAAAACTTTTCTTTGTTATATTGTCTTGTTTTTTTTTTTAAAGTAATGGTGTGCAACCCTAACCCTAAGCCCCTAATAGACCTTAATATTATAAAGTTGAAAAGTGAGAATAGTGCAGAGAGTAGATAATCTGTCGGTGTCTGTTTTTTTTTTTTTTTTTTTTTAAATGTCGCGTTTGTTTTTCTGACTCACACTCCACACTCTGGTCTGCTAACAACGCAGTGATCTGACCAACCAGCAGTCTGCAGGTTTCCACGTCACCTTTTGGTATCGCCTCAGCTCGCTTGGAACCTCGACTGAGGTAGTACTAAAAAAAGTACCTAGCAGGTCCCAGGGACCAAAAAAAAACAAAAAAGGCGATTAGAGTAGATACCATGCAGTGGAAAAACGCCATTATTGAAGATAACAAGGCAGTAAGACCCATGACAGTTGACAGCGAGCTACAGAATAGTTTTGACTTTCGTTCTTCACTTCAAGAAGTCTGAAAACGGGAAAGGAATGATAAAGCAAAAAGTCTGTTGACATGACAACGTTTTTGTGCTGGTCTGAAAAATGTATCTGATCTTTGACTCAAACCTGATCCAAACCGAGCCGTGAGGTTGGTGATCCATTGCAGCCCGACTACCAGACATGTGCATATCGCAATGTCCAGAGTCGTTTCTATAAAAATCGTATAAGACATTTGTGAAGGCGTCTGTGTGCGTTCATTAATATTGAGATTAGATTCCTGGGTCTCTTAAGTCTGCAGTAACCTCTTTCCTTCACTCACCTCCTCCTCCTCCTCCTCCTCCTCCTCCTCCTCCTCCTCCTCCTCCTCCTCCTCGTGTGTCTGCAGGTATTCGGTGATCAGGTCCAGGTCCAGGTTGTCTTGCGGCTCCCATGTGTTCTCCTCACTGGAAAGGTGAGTGCAGACAGAAGAACATCTCCTCACACTTTGTTTTTTAGGAAATACATTCTCACTCTAGCTGCTAATTTGGATTATTCCTTTTATCTGTTGCCATGTTGTAAGGTTATTTGTGGGTCTGCACCTTAGTGTCAAAATACCAAACCTTCAACTTTGAGGATGCCGAAAATTATGTTGAAAGTATGTGTGAATGTGTGTGTATATGGAATAAGAACACCAAGCATTAATATTACAGACTTACACTTACTCTGAGAACCCCTTCCATTTCAGCAGAAACTCTACTCTTCCCTTCACCACTCTGCGGTCCAAAACCTTCTCCACCACATACTCCTCCTCTTCCTCCTTCACTGCTACTGCAGGCTCCTCCTCCTCTTCCTCCTTCTTTCCTGCTACGGTCGCCAGCTTGACGTCTGCCCCAAGGCGGTGGTTTCAAATTGAGTAACCGGGGTAACAAATGAATTTTCTTGATTGGGGTTCACTACTTAACTCTCATAGGAGAAACCCTGGAAAACAGAATCACGGAGTCAGTGAGTGAGAGAACGAACCGCCGTCCTCGTCTCCAAATCTCTGTTTATTACAAATTCTCCAAAACACAAAAGCATAAAACAGTCCTCAACAACAACATTCCCCTCGTGGAAACACGTTTCACTTCAATTTAAGAACCGTAACACCAATTTCTTTACTCGCCATTTTTCAGTGGGCAAAATCTTCCACACTCAAATTCCCAGAAATAGTCTCGTCCTTACCAACATAATATCACCCTTACTGTACAGTTTCAATAATAATATATATATCTCTTCTTTCTACCTCCAAAACTCCTCCATTATACTAATGTCATCATGGAAAACCTGAACCATCATACACCTGGGGATAATAATTCAACTTATAATACATTCCTTTACTAATACTCTGTAGAACTTTTAGGAGGAACTCTCTTTAAGTGTTAAACAACATTTAAACATTAACAATCCTGTCAGGATACGTTAAAAACCACGAAATAATTCATTACCAGGGACTGGAAGCACCAGCACCCAGAATCACACACACAACCCTATGTTAACTAGCATGTAAGTTAGCAGTAAATAGCATGTGTCTATGTTAATGTTAACTAGACTGTTAGTTAGCAGTAATTAGCCTGTGTCTATGTTAATGTTAACTAGCATGTTAGTTAGCAGTATTTAGCCTGTGCCTATGTTAATGTTAACTAGCCTGTTGGTTAGCAGTAATTAGCCTGTGTCTATGTTATCTCCTAACATATACCTACCTCTCCGTCTCTGCTGATTGGGAATGATTGAGATTTCTCTTGCACAGCTACCAGAAGACTTACAGCTTTCAGACAGGTTGCTCAAGTCAGTCACTCTACGTCTTCAAGCTCAGTTGGAGTCTGCGCAGTAACGCTCAGCATCACCGGGAAAGACTTCTAATAGACTTCACTGGTCTCCGTCCAGAGCAACGGGACCTGTTGGTCCATGTCTTTAACTGTCATGTGATCCCACCCCGATACACACCTGTTAGCTAGCCGCTAGCTCTATTGTTTACGACACCCGTCCCCGCGGTTACAAACGCGGCTCTGTAGCTCGCCTTTACACATCATAACTCCATATAACTAACCCACCACAGCTTCAGTACACCCACACCCACGTCAGAGGGAAACCGTCTTTTGTCATTTTTACCGAGTACCAACCTGGAAAGCAGAATTACGGCATCAGAGAGTGAGAAAACAAACCGCCATCCTCGTCTCCAAGAGGAGGAAAGTGTCCGTCACCTGGGCCCCGTGGTACCGAGACCCGCACATTGGTTCCGCTTTCTTTGTTTCCCCGCTACGTTAATATTGCTTACCATAAAATTTGAAATTCATACTAAACGCTACGCTGGTATTATGTTATCCCTTAAGGTTGTATCTCACATTCAAGCTGAAATAAGTGGCAATATGCTGCTCTATACACGCTAAAAGTAGTGATTTTTACATAGAGTCTGGTGGAGATATGCTGCTCTATACACACTAAAAGTAGTGATTATTTACATAGAGTCTGGTGGAGATATTTGCTCTATACACACTAAAAGTAGTGATTATTTACATAGAGTCTGGTGGAGATATGCTGCTCTATACACACTAAAAGTAGTGATTATTACATGGAGTCTGGTTGAGATTTGCTGCTCTATACATACTAAAAGTAGTGATTATTTACATGGAGTCTGGTGGAGATATGCTGCTCTATACACGCTAAAGTAGTGATGATTATTACATGGAGTCTGGTGGAGATATGCTGCTCTGTACACGCTAAAAAAGTAGTTATTTACATGGAGTCTGGTGGAGATATGCTGCTCTATACACGCTGAAAGTAGTGATTACTTACATGGAGTCTGGTGGCTTTGGTGATGGTGATTTCGGGGCTGTTTCATGTTAAACTAAAAGGATCTTACTCTTTAACTAAAGCTCTATCTCTGTAGGGATCCATCCCATAATATTATTAGAATAATAATCTGAGTCTGTCAGAGACAACAACTGAACCTTTAGTGGACGCAAACTTTACCTTTTAATTAGGAGTTGAAAATATGACACAACCTTGGGTTCAACATGGGGGGGGGACACTTCATTTTCTGCAACAATTTGTGTCTTTTCTGCATTAATTTATGGTGCAAATGTCTTTATGTATGTAAATGAAATATAATAGTTATTTTGAGTAGGCTGCACTGAGGTACATAGTTTTTTATTATGGGGGGGGTGTATCAATCCCAGTAAAGAAAGACAACTGATGAATGAAATCATGATATGATCAAATGAACAAATGGTGAAACATATAGATTTTATTAAAAGCATTTAGAAACATTAGACTATATGATGATTGTTTATAGAAACATTTGTTTACCACATTTAAATATTTTACAATATGATTGAAAGTATAAAGGACATAATAGTGACCAATACAAGTTGATTAATTTTTAGATGTGACATATCATGAAGTGTTTTAGTCAAACAGTTCAAATGTTGATAACCAGAGATAAAATCAGATGAATGTTGTTGTGTTTGAGTCTCAGATCTGCTTCACAGTGCAGAGTGTGTGTGATGGTGAACAGACTGAACTTTGATTTCAGCAGCTGGTCTTCAGTCAGTGTTTCTGTCCACAGGAGAGACTCTCAGTCCTGCAGAGGACACAGAGACACTGAGGAACCAGACCAGACCCACAAACCCAGGATAGAGAGGCTGAGTGAATGTGGTGTTGAAGGTGTGGAGGTGGATCAGTGAGTCAGAGGAGACTGTGTAGAAGGACAGAGAGCCAGCAGAACGTCCACATACACTGCTACTCTGTTAGAGACAGAGCAGGAAGTGAGGTCTGTTTTTCTCTTATTGTGCCAGACAGAGTAACCACCATCAGACCAGTTCAGAGTCCAGGAATGATCATTAAATCCAACACACCAGTCTTCACTGCCTCCTTTCCTTCTGATTCCTCTGTAACTCACTGATATATCAACCTCTCCTCTCCTCTCTCTCCTCCCAGTACAGCGACCAGTCAGACCATCTCTACACAGCAGCTGAGGCAGAGTCAATCTGTCTGGATGATCAGGATATGACTGATCCTCCTTCACATTTGTCACCTTCCTGTTGTTGTCAACAGTTTGAGGTCTCTGTGTACTGAGTTTCATCAAATGATGGACCTCTACTATCTGTCCACTAGATGGAGCTAACTGACCATCTAATGAGCTAAAGATCAGCCACTTGTACAGCAGCAGGTATCTCTCCAGTGGCCTCCGT
>NW_022602823.1:0-100097 GCF_008692095.1 Etheostoma spectabile | reverse complement strand
ACTTCATTCTGCCCCAGTGGGCACTGTAGATCACTGTGTGATGAAGCCAACAGAACAACATAATCTGGAAAGAGAGAAAAAGGAATTACAAAGTGCCCAGACTTGACACTCTCCCACCGTCTGCTGCGCCTGTGAGGTGCTGTTCATGTCCAGTAGTATGCTTGTTTCCATGCTTGACAACATTCCCATTTAGGGTCAGGAGTTCTCCTCCCATGCTGACACAGCCTGAGCCAAGGCCCGCTTTCCCCCTCCGATCACCCCAGTGGAAGCTGTAGATCAATGCCTGATAAGCCAAATGAACCACATAGTCTGCAAAGAGCATAAACGGAATTCTAAGGTGCCCAGACTTGACACTTCCCAACTCCAGCGGTGCTTGTGACGTTTCGTTCATGTCCAGAGTTGTGCTCTTTCCAAGCTTGAAAATATTTCCATTTAGGATCAGGAGTTCTCCTCCATGCTGAACACAGCTTGAGCCAAGGCCCACTTTCCGAGTAGACTCAAGGGTCGCCGGGACTTCCCGAGGACTGTAGCGTGTTAGCTGGTAGAAAAATCTCCCCGTTGGGGAATCGAACCCCGATCTTCCGCGTGACAGGCGGAGATACGTGCATTATACTAACAAGGAATGCACAGCCCAAAATTTGGCACATCAAGAAAAGGTGGCGCATTCAACATTTAGGCCACAGTCAATGCATGTAGAAAATATTAGGTTACTACATATTTGCTGTCATTCAAATCCATGACAAAGCATCTGTGACTGAATCTAGTTTAAAAATCTCTATTTTGTAGCATTTGAACATTTGCAATAAAATAAAATGTGCATTTTCCCACAAATATGCAAAATAAATGCATTTCATCAGTTTCCGTAGTGTAGTGGGTATCACGTTTGCCTAACACGCGAAAGGCCCCTGTTCGAAAACAGGGCGGAAACCATTTCTTTGTTTGTATTGACTTCGCAGAATCAAACTCTACAAAGTTAAAACCCTCCATAACCTTCACAAAAATCTCCCTGACGTGAAATCGTGGCCAGGCCTACCGAAGTTTCCCCAGTGCAGTAGTCATCACATTCAGAGATCAGGAATATCCTGTCTAAAATTGATGCAGAAAAACTAGTCCACGCATCTGTACTTCTAAGATGGATTACTCCAATTCTTATTATCGGCTGCTTAAAAAAGAGTCCATAAAGATTCTTCAGCTGATCCAGAATGCTGCAGCACGTGTTCTGATAGGCACCAGGAAAGAGATCACATCTCTCCTGGTTTAGCTTCTCTGCATTGCTTCCTGTAAAATCCAGAATAGAATTTAAAATCCTTCTTCTCACCTACAAAAGCTGTTCATGTTCAAGCACCATCTTATCTTAAAGAGCTCATTGTACCTTATTACCCCACCAGAGCACTGCGCTCCAGAATGCAGGGTACTTGTGGTTCCTAAGTCTCCAAAAGTAGAATGGGAGCCAGAGTGTTCAGCTATCAAGCTACTCACCTGTGGAGCCAGGTCTGTTTGGGTTCAGGAGGCAGACTGCGTCTTCACATTTAAGAGTAGGCTTGAGACTTTCCTCTTTGATGAAGCTTATAGTTAGTGCTGGCTCAGTTTTTCCTTGCCTCTTTTGCCTAGTGCTTGCTCTTGGTGGGAATTTTCGGTTTTCTGTAAAAAACATCACAGAATATGGTCTGGACCTGCTCTTTTATGAAAAGCGCAATGAGATAAGTGTTGTTGTGATTTGGCGCTATATAAATAAAATTGAATTTAATTAAATTACCTGAACCTCAACTTCCTAGCCTCATAGTTGATGTTTTACATTCTTGGATCCTTCTTAGCTTCCTGTCGTCTGCCTACGTCCTGGATCCTGAGGTAGGTGATCATTCATCACTGAAAACCTATCTTTGATAGCAGGATCATTCTCAATCCTTTTGTACAACCTTGTCTTTCTTTGAGTATATCCACTATAATACATTCTTTAAAAATGCATATCTAAGTCTAAGTCTAAACTAGATTCAGTCTAAGTCTAAGTTCTAAGTCTAAGTCTATCTTTGCTATGTTAGCCTCGTATCCAAACTACTCTGGCAGATGTAGTAGTGTCGATGTAGCCTTGGGAAATAATTAGCAGCTGGTAGATAGAATCTCCACTCGGGAAATAAAACCCCAGTCTTCCGTGTGAGAGGCGGAGGCGTACCATCCAAAGTTTCAGTAGTAATGTGGTTTTTGTGTTGGAACAAGTTGCACTGTTTGAAATAAGCTTTTGAGATGCAGAACGTCTTCACTTGGCGACAGCAATTGACTTCCAAAGCGATGGGAGAAATCCTGAGCTTTGAGATTTGGAGGGGCTGACTTTGATTCCGAATGCTTGACACTGGACTTCAATCTGCCCCAGTGGGCGCTGTAGATCACTGTTTGATCAAGCCAACAGAACAACATAATCTGGAAAGAGCAGAAAAGGAATTATAAGGTGCCCAGACTTGACACTCTCCCAACTCCTGCGGCGCCTTGTGACGTATTGTTCATGTCCAGGAGTTGTGCTCTTTCCATTGCTTGAAAATATTCCCATTTCGGATAAGGAGTTCTCCTCCCGTGCTGAACACAGCTTGAGCCAAGGCCACTTTCCGGAGTATACCACGGGTTCGCCGGGACTTCTTCGAGGCCTTGTAGCATTGGTTAGCTGGTAGAAAAGTCTCCCCGTCGGGGAATCGACCCCGATCTTCCGCGTGACAGGCGGAGATACTGTCCATTATACTAACGAGGAAGGCCCAAGCTTAATATTTAGCACATCAAGAAATAGGTAGCGCTATTCCAACATTTAGGCCACAGTCAATGCATGTAGAAATATTATGTTTACTACATATTTCTGTCATTCAAATACATGACAAAGCATCTGTGACTGAATCTAGTTTAAAATCTCTATTTTGTAGCATTTTGAACATTTGCAGTAAAAATAAAAATGGTGCATTTTCCCACAAATATGCCAAATAAATTTGTTTGTCAGTTTCCGTAGTGTAGTGGTTATCACGTTTGCCTAACACGCAAAAGGTCCCTGTTCGAAACAGGGCGGAAACACATTTCTTTATTTGAATTGACTTTGCACAATCAAACTCTGCGAAGTTAAACTCTCCATAACCTTCACGGAAAAATCTCCCTGACGTGAAATCGTGGCCAGGCCTACCGAAGTTTCCCCAGTGCAGTAGTCATCACATTCAGAGATTCAGGAATATCCTGTCTAAATTGATGAAGTAAAACTAGTCCACGCATTTGTTACTTCTAAGCTGGATTACTCCAGTTCTTTATTATCAGGCTGCTTAAAAGAGTCCATAAAGATTCTTCAGCTGATCCAGAATGCTGCAGCACGTGTTCTGATAGGAACCAGGAAAAGAGATCACATCTCTCCTGGTTTAGCTTCTCTGCATAACTTCCTGTAAAATCCAGAATGGAATTTAAAATCTTTCTTCTCACCTAAAAAAGCTCTTCACGTTCAAGCACCATCTTGTCTTAAAAAGCTCATTGTACCTTATTACCCTACCAGAGCACTGCGCTCCAAGAATGCAGGGTTACTTGTGGTTCCTAAAGTCTCCAATAGAAGAATGGGAGCCAGAGTGTTCAGCTATCAAGCTCCTTACCTGTGGAACCAGGTTCCATTTGGGTTCAGGAGGCAGACTCCGTCTCCACATTTAGAGTAGGCTTGAGACTTCCTCTTTGATGAAGCTTATAGTTAGTGCTGGCTCAGTTTTTCCTGGCCTCTTTTGCCTAGTGATTGCTCTGGTGGGAATTTTCGGGTTTCTGCAAATAACATCACAGAATATGGTCTGGACCTGCTTTTATGAAAAGCGCAATGAGATAAGTGTTGTTGTGATTTGGCGCTACATAAATAAAATTGAATGAATTAAATTACCTGAACCTCAACTTCCTAGCCTCATAGTTGATGTTTACATTCTTGGATCCTTCTTAGCTTCCTGTCGTCTGCCTACATTCCTGGATCCTGAGGTAGGGATCATATCATTACTGAAAACCTATCTTTGATAGCAGGATCATTCTCAATCCTTTTGTGCAACCTTTGTCTTTCTTTGAGTATATCCACTATAATACATTCTTAAAAATGCATATCTAAGTCTAAGTCTAAACTAGATTCAGTCTAAGTCTAAGTCTAAGTCTAAGTCTATCTCTTGCTATGGTTAGGCTTGTATCCAAACTACTCTGGCAGATGTAGTAGTGTTGATGTAGCCTTGGGAAATAATTAGCAGCTGGTAGATAGATCTCCCCATCGGGAAATAAAACCCAGTCTTCCTGTGAGAGGCGGAGGCGTACCATCCAAAGTTTCAGTAGTAATGTGGTTTTTGTGTTGGAACAAGTTGCACTGTTTTGAAATAAGCTTTGAGATGCAAGAACGTCTTCACTTGGGACAGCAATGACTTCCAACGCGATGGGAGAAATCCTGAGCTTTGAGATTTGGAGGGGCTGACTTTGATTCCGAATGCTTGACACTGGACTTCAATCTGCCCCAGTGGGCGCTGTAGATCACTGTTTGATCAAGCCAACAGAACAACATAATCTGGAAAGAGCAGAAAAGGAATTATAAGGTGCCCAGACTTGACACTCTCCCAACTCCTGCGGCGCCTTGTGACGTATTGTTCATGTCCAGGAGTTGTGCTCTTTCCATTGCTTGAAAATATTCCCATTTCGGATAAGGAGTTCTCCTCCCGTGCTGAACACAGCTTGAGCCAAGGCCCACTTTCCGGAGTATACACGGGTTCGCCGGACTTCTTCGAGGCCTTGTAGCATTGGTTAGCTGGTAGAAAAGTCTCCCCGTCGGGGAATCGAACCCGATCTTCCGCGTGACAGGCGGAGATACTGTCCATTATACTAACGAGGAATGCCCAAGCTTAATATTTGGAACATCAAGAAATAGGTGGCGCTATTCCAACATTTAGGCCACAGTCAATGCATGTAGAAATATTTATGTTTACTACATATTTGCTGTCATTCAAATACATGACAAAGCATCTGTGACTGAATCTAGTTTAAAATCTCTATTTTGTAGCATTTTGAACATTTGCAGTAAAATAAAAATGGTGCATTTTCCCACAAATATGCCAAATAAATTTGTTTTGTCAGTTTCCGTAGTGTAGTGGTTATCACGTTTGCCTAACACGCAAAAGGTTCCCTGTTCGAAACAGGGCGGAAACACATTTCTTTATTTGTATTGACTTTGCACAATCAAACTCTGCGAAGTTAAACTCTCCATAACCTTCACGGAAAAATCTCCCTGACGTGAAATCGTGGCCAGGCCTACCGAAGTTTCCCCAGTGCAGTAGTCATCACATTCAGAGATTCAGGAATATCCTGTCGAAAATTGATGAAGAAAAACTAGTCCACGCATTTGTTACTTCTAAGCTGGATTACTCCAATTCTTTATTATCAGGCTGCTTAAAAGAGTCCATAAAGATTCTTCAGCTGATCCAGAATGCTGCAGCACGTGTTCTGATAGGAACCAGGAAAAGAGATCACATCTCTCCTGGTTTAGCTTCTCTGCATTAACTTCCTGTAAAATCCAGAATGGAATTTAAAATCTTTCTTCTCACCTAAAAAGCTCTTCATGTTCAAGCACCATCTTGTCTTAAAGAGCTCATTGTACCTTATTACCCCACCAGAGCACTGCGCTCCAAGAATGCAGGGTTCCTTGTGGTTCCTAAAGTCTCCAATAGAAGAATGGGAGCCAGAGTGTTCAGCTATCAAGCTCCTCACCTGTGGAACCAGGTTCCAGTTTGGGTTCAGGAGGCAGACTCCGTCTCCACATTTAAGAGTAGGCTTGAGACTTTCCTCTTGATGAAGCTTATAGTTAGTGCTGGCTCAGTTTTTTGTGGCCTCTTTTGCCTAGTGATTGCTCTTGGTGGGAATTTTCGGGGTTCTGTAAATAACATCACAGAATATGGTCTGGACCTGCTCTTTTATGAAAAGCGCAATGAGATAAGTGTTGTTGTGATTTGGCGCTACATAAATAAAATTGAATTGAATTAAATTACCTGAACCTCAACTTCCTAGCCTCATAGTTGATGTTTTACATTCTTGGATCCTTCTTAGCTTCCTGTGTCGTCTGCCTACGTTCCTGGCCTGAGGTAGGTGATCATGTCATCACTGAAAACCTATCTTTGATAGCAGGATCATTCTCAATCCTATGTACAACCTTTGTCTTTCTTTGAGTATATCCACTATAATACATTCTTTAAAAATGCATATCTAAGTCTAAGTCTAAACTAGATTCAGTCTAAGTCTAAGTCTAAGTCTAAGTCTATCTCTTGCTATGGTTAGGCTCGTATCCAAACTACTCTGGCAGATGATAGTAGTGTCGAGTAGCCTTGGGAAATAATTAGCAGCTGGTAGATAGATCTCCCCATCGGGAAATAAAACCCCAGTCTTCCGTGTGAGAGGCGGAGGCGACCATCCAAAGTTTCAGTAGTATTGTGGTTTTTGTGTTGGAACAAGTTGCACTGTTTGAAATAAGTTTGAGATGCAAGAACGTCTTCACTTGGGCCAGCAATGACTCCCAACCCGATGGGAGAAATCCTGAGCTTTGAGATTTGGAGGGGCTGACTTTGATTCCGAATGCTTGACACTGGACTTCAATCTGCCCCAGTGGGTGCTGTAGATTACTGTTTGATGAAGCCCACAGAACAACATAATCTGGAAAGAGCAGAAGAGGAATTATAAGGTGCCCAGACTTGACACTCTCCCACCTTCTGCTGCGCCTTGTGAGGTGCTGTTCATGTCCAGTAGATATGCTTTTTCCATCGCTTGACGATATTCCCATTTAGGGTCAGGAGTTCTCCTCCCATGCTGAACACAGCCTGAGCCAAGGCACGCTTTCCCCTCATTTCACCCCAGTGGAAGCTGTAGATTAATGCCTGATAAAGCCAAATGAACCACATAGTCTGCAAAGAGCATAAATGGAATTCAAGGTGGCTAGACTTGACACTCTCCCAACTCCTGCGGCACCTTGTGACGTTTTGTTCACGTCCAGGAGTTGTGCTCTTTCAATCGCTTGAAAATATTCCCATTTAGGATCAGGAGTTTCCTTCCATGCTGAACACAGCTTGAGCCAAGGCCCACTTTCCCGAGTAGTCCCACGCGTTCGCCGGGACTTCCTCGAGGCCTTGCATTGGTTAGCTGGTAGAAAATCTCCCCGTCGGGGAATCAAACCCCGATCTTCCGCGTACAGGCGGAGATACTGTCCATTATACTAACGAGGAATGCCCAAGCTTAATATTTGGCACATCAAGAAATAGGTGGCGCTATTCCAACATTTAGGCCACAGTCAATGCATGTAGAAATATTTATGTTTACTACATATTTGCTGTCATTCAAATACATGACAAAGCATCTGTGACTGAATCTAGTTTAAAATCTCTATTTTGTAGCATTTTGAACATTTGCAGTAAAATAAAAATGGTGCATTTTCCCACAAATATGCCAAAGAAATTTGTTTTGTCAGTTTCCGTAGTGTAGTGGTTATCACGTTTGCCTAACACGCAAAAGGTCCCCTGTTCGAAACAGGGCGGAAACACATTTCTTATTGTATTGACTTTGCACAATCAAACTCTGCGAAGTTAAACTCTCCCTGACGTGAAATTGTGGCCAGGCCTACCGAAGTTTCCCAGTGCAGTAGTCATCACATTCAGAGATTCAGGAATATCCTGTCGAAAATTGATGCAGAAAACTGGTCCACGCATTTGTTACTTCTAAGCTGGATTACTCCAGTTCTTTATTACCAGGTTGCTTAAAAGAGTCCATAAAGATTCTTCAGCTGATCCAGAATGCTGCAGCACGTGTTCTGATAGGAACCAGGAAAAGAGATCACATCTCTCCTGGTTTGGCTTCTCTGCATTGGCTTCCTGTAAAATCCAGAATAGAATTTAAAATCCTTCTTCTCACCTACAAAGCTCTCATGTTCAAGCACCATCTTATCTTAAAGAGCATTGTACCTTATTACCCACCAGAGCACTGAGCTCCCAGAATGCAGGGTTCCTTGTGGTTCCTAAAGTCTCCAAAAGTAGAATGGGAGCCAGAGTGTTCAGCTATCAAGCTCCTCACCAGGTTCCCGTTTGGGTTCAGGAGGCAGACACCATCTCCACATTTAAGAGTGGGCTTAAGACTTTCCTCTTTGATGAAGCTTATAGTTAGTGCTGGCTCAGTTTTTCCTTGCCTCTTTCGCCTAGTGCTTGCTCTTGGTGGGAATTTTCCGGTTTCATTAAATAACATCACAGAAGATGGTCTGGACCTGCTCTTTTATGAAAAGCGCAATGAGATAAGTGTTGTTGTGATTTGGCGCTATATATAAAATTGAATTGAATTAAATTACCTGAACCTCAACTTCCTAGCCTCATAGTTGATGTTTTACATTCTGGATCCGTCTTAGGTTCCTGCTGTCTGCCTACGTTCCTGGATCCTGAAGTAGGTGATCATATCGTCACTGAAAACATATCTTGATAGCAGGATCATTCTCAATCCTTTTGTAAAACCTTTGTCTTTCTTGGAGTATATCCACTATAATACATTCTTAAAAATGTCATATCTTTTGCTATGGTTGGGCCTCGTATCCAAACTACTCTGGCAGATGATACTAGTGTCGATTTAGCCTTGGGAAATAATTAGCAGCTGGTAGACAGATCTCCCCATCGGGAAATAAAACCCCAGTCTTCCGTGTGAGAGGCGGAGGCGACCATCCAAAGTTTCAGTAGTATTGTGGTTTTTGTGTTGGAACAAGTTGCACTGTTTGAAATAAGCTTTTGAGATACAAGAACGTCTTCACTTGGGACAGCAATTGACTCCCAACCCGATGGGAGAAATCCTGAGCTTTGAGATTTGGAGGGGCTGACTTTGATTACGAATGCTTGACACTGGACTTCAATCTGCCCCAGTGGGTGCTGTAGATCACTGTTTGATGAAGCCCACAGAACAACATAATCTGGAAAGAGCAGAAGAGGAATTATAAGGTGCCCAGACTTGACACTCTCCCACCTTCTGCTGCGCCTTGTGAGGTGCTGTTCATGTCCAGTAGATATGCTTTTTCCATCGCTTGACGATATTCCCATTTAGGGTCAGGAGTTCTCCTCCCATGCTGAACACAGCCTGAGCCAAGGCACGCTTTCCCCCTCATGATTCACCCCAGTGGAAGCTGTAGATCAATGCCTGATAAAGCCAAATGAACCACATAGTCTGCAAAGAGCATAAATGGAATTCCAAGGTGGCTAGACTTGACACTCTCCCAACTCCTGCGGCACCTTGTGACGTTTTGTTCACGTCCAGGAGTTGTGCTCTTTCAATCGCTTGAAAATATTCCCATTTAGGATCAGGAGTTCTCCTTCCATGCTGAACACAGCTTGAGCCAAGGCCCACTTTCCCGAGTAGTCCCACGCGTTCGCCGGGACTTCCTCGAGGCCTTGCATTGGTTAGCTGGTAGAAAAATCTCCCCGTCGGGGAATCGAACCCCGATCTTCCGCGTGACAGGCGGAGATACTGTCCATTATACTGACGAGGAATGCCCAGCTTAATATTTGGCACATCAAGAATAGGTGGCGCTATTCCAACATTCAGACCACAGTCAATGCATGTAGAAATATTTAGGTTTACTACATATTTGCTATCATTTAAATCCATGACAAAGCATCTGTGACTGAATCTATTTTAAAATCTCTATTTTGTAGCTTTTTGAACATTTGCAGTAAAATAAAATGGTGCATTTTCCCACAAATATGCAAAATAAATGGTTTTTGTCAGTTTCCGTAGTGTAGTGGTTATCACGTTCGCCTAACACGCGAAAGGTCCCCTGTTCGAAACAGGGCGGAAACACATTTCTTTGTTTGTATTGACTTCGCACAATCAAACTCTGCGAAGTTAAACTCTCCATGACGTTCACGGAAAAATCTCCCTGACGTGAAATCGTGGCCAGGCCTACCGAAGTTTCCCCAGTGAAGTAGTCATCACATTCAGAGATTCAGGAATATCCTGTCAAAAATTGATGGAGAAAAACTAGTCCACGCATTTGTTACTTCTAAGCTGGATTACTCCAGTTCTTTATTATCAGGTTGCTTAAAAGAGTCCATAAAGATTCTTCAGCTGATCCAGAATGCTGCAGCACGTGTTCTGATAGGAACCAGGAAAAGAGATCACATCTCTCCTGGTTTGGCTTCTCTGCATTGGCTTCCTGTAAAATCCAGAATAGAATTTAAAATCCTTCTTCTCACCTACAAAGCTCTTCATGTTCAAGCACCATCTTATCTTAATGAAAAGAAAGTTGATGTGTATATGCATTTATCAAAACAAAAGTTGATGTGTATGTGCATAAATCTAAAAGAAAGTTGATGTGTATATGCATAATAAAAATAAATTGAATGTGTATATGCACTTATTAAAAGAAAGTTGATGTTTTTAAGCATTAAAAAATAAATTTTATCTGTATATGCATTTATCAAAACAAAAGTTTATGTGTATATGCATTAATGAAAAAGAAAGTTGATGTTTATATGCGTAAAATAAAAAGAAAGTTGATGTGTATTTGCATAAATCAAAAATTAAGTTGATGAGTGTATGAATTAATCTAAAATAAAGTTGGTGTGTGTATGCATAAATCAAAAATTAAGTTGATGTGTATATGCATTTATTAAAAAGAAATTGATGTCATAATGAATAGTGATGATGACATAATGAATGGTGATGATATCATTAAAAGAAAGTTGATGTGTATATGCATTAATGAAACAGAAAGTTGATGTATGTATGCATTCATGTAAAAGAAAGATGATGTCATAATGAATGGTGATGATAATCAAATAGAAAGTTGATATGTATATGCATTAATATAAAAGAAAGTTGATGTGTATATTAGGGGTGATCCGAGTACCCGGCTGAAACGAGTATCCGGTACGGATAAAGCACTTTTGCCGAGTACAAGTATTATCCGAGTAATACG
This sequence comes from Etheostoma spectabile, assembly GCF_008692095.1. Lineage (NCBI taxonomy): Eukaryota > Metazoa > Chordata > Actinopteri > Perciformes > Percidae > Etheostoma > Etheostoma spectabile. The sequence goes on along the minus strand of NW_022602823.1, from coordinate 89,149 downwards.
AGTCAATATCCGTGCTCGGATTGAATAAAACTCCTCAACTGGCCGCGCAGCGTTCTGTGATAATCACAGCACCCCCCCCCCCCCCCCCCCCCCGCCTACAACCCGCTCGGATCAATCACACACACACAGAACATGGAGAAATGTGCTCCCTCGGCCTCTCTCTCTCTCTCTCCCTCTCTCTCTCTCTCTCTCTCTCTCTCTCTCTCACTGCTCCGTCAGTCAATTCGGTCTGCGGATCTGTTCCGTTAACGTTTAGGGTTTCTTCAGCTTCAGGTTTGTTTTTAACTTCGTTTGTAGTCCTTACATAGTAACCAGTAGATTTCTGGTGAACATGGGGTTTGTAGTCCTTACATAGTAACCAGTAGATTTCTGGTGAACGTGGGGTTTGTAGTCCTTACTTAGTAACCAGTAGATTTCTGGTGAACGTGGGGTTTGTAGTCCTTACATAGTAGCCAGTAGATTTCTGGTGAACGTGGGGTTTGTAGTCCTTACAAAGTAGCCAGTAGATTTCTGGTGAACGTGGGTTTGTAGTCCTTACATAGTAACCAGTAGATTTCTGGTGAACGTGGGGTTTATAGTACTTACATAGTAACCAGTAGATTTCTGGTGAACGTGGGGTTTGTAGTCCTTACATAGTAACCAGTAGATTTCTGGTGAACGTGGGGTTTGTAGTCCTTACATAGTAACCAGTAGATTTCTGGTGAACGTGGGGTTTATAGTACTTACATAGTAACCAGTAGATTTCTGGTGAACGTGGGGTTTGTAGTCCTTACATAGTAACCAGTAGATTTCTGGTGACGTGGGGTTTGTAGTCCTTACATAGTGACCAATAGATTTCTGGTGAACGTGGGTTTCAGACATGCTGCTTGTTTTACAGTTTTTTTGGATTGCTTACACACTACAGTTAAAAGTAGTACACTACTAGCAAAACCTTACACTCAACAAGCAAAACATCAGCCCATATTTGCACAACTATAAGCACATTGTCAACCTCACACTTGTTGCAAAACTCTACACACAGTGATTTGCAAAACACTAAACACACTTAACATACATTACACACAAACATCTATTATGAAGTCACTTCCTTGCAATACCAAAGAACTGACTGTCAAATTACCGCACCTTCAACCAACTGATTCAACACAGTCATCAGGTGTGCAAACACTTGTTTGCTTAATTGTAGACACACCAATCAGGTGTATAAGCACTATAAAAAGCAGCAGGTGAGTTCATCGGTCTTCAAGCACAATGGAAAGAGTCAGAGAATAGTTAGACGAGGTGGAGGACGAGGTGGAGGAGAAGGAGGAGGACAAGGAGGAGGAGGAGGAGAAGGTTCAAGGTTCAAGGTTCAAGGTTCAGAGTCTTTATTATCCCCAAGGGGCAATTTGTTGTGCAGCAGCATGTAACACACAGGTTATACAAAAACAGCCATACATCTAAAATAAAATACAAAGACAACAAAACAAAGACCACACCTCACATTGACTTGTTGAAAAAGCCTATAGCAGCTGGACAAAAGAGTTTTTATGTCTGTTTGTCCTACATTTAGGCAGACTGAATCTCCGGCCAGACGGCAACAAGATGAACAGCTGTTCATGGGGTGACTCGGGTCGGCTAGGACTGACTGGGCCTTCTTGAGGGACCTTGTCTCATAGACATACATACAAGGAGGAAGAGGAGGAAGGGGAGGAAGAGGAATCAACAGAGGAGGAATCAACGGAAGAGGAAGAGATGGAGGCCACGCTGGATGTAGAGGAAGAGGAAGAGGAAGACAAGAAGGTGCTCAAAGAGGACCGAATCTGACAAATGAGATCCGCGCAACACTGGTTGACCACGTTGTCCACCCCGGCCTGACGCTGAGGGAGGCTGGACTGGAGGACAGCCAAATCTAAGCCGATACACAGTGGCAAGTGTGATAAGAACATTTCGACTGGAAAATAGGTATTGTAAAAATATCATCATATCAAAAACATCTGCACAGTTTCAGCAACTGCTTACAGTACTGTATTCTATGCACTATCAGCACTTCTGTTACCTTTTCCTGTGAAATGACTGTACTATTGTTTACTGTTTTTTTCTCTACATAGGATTGAGGGTCAGGGACGACGAGGGGGAAGGCCTCCTATGTTCACAGAACAGCAAGAGAGGGACATAGTAAACATGGTTTTGGCCAACAATGCTATAACCCTCAATCAGCTCCAAGCTAACATTGTCAATAACCACGTCGGTTTCAACAATATCCATCAGGTCTCAACATCAACACTGGCACGCATCCTAATAAAAAACCATATTCAAATGAAGCAAATTTATCGAGTGCCTTTCGAGCGCAATTCCGAAAGGGTGAAACGACTGCGGCATGATTATGCAGAGGTATGTATTCACCTAAGCATTGTGATCTTGCATACTGTCTCGTAATCTTTTACTGTACTGTAATATGTATACTAGATCTACACTGAACACAATTTTGCCTGACACTGTTCTTCAGAGAGTTTTACAAATGGATGGAGAGGAGATCCAGCATGAGTTCATCTACGTAGATGAGGCTGGGTTCAACCTGACGAGAACACGAAGGAGGGGAAGAAACATCATTGGCCACAGGGCTATAGTCAATGTCCCAGGGCAACGTGGGGGTAATATAACACTCTGTGCAGCCATTACACAGAATGGGGTCCTCCACCGCCATGCCCATATGGGCCCTTATAACACAGCACTCATACTCACATTCTTGGACCAATTGCACAACATAACAGCAGCAGATCAAATCGATCATATGCAATACATTGTTGTCTGGGACAATGTGTCTTTCCACCGCTCTGCTCTGGTTCAGAACTGGTTTCAGCAACATCCACATTTCACCGTCCTATATCTTCCACCATACTCTCCATTTCTCAACCCTATAGAAGAGTTTTTTCTCGGCATGGCGGTGGAAGGTATATGATCTCCGTCTCCAGGCTGAGGTACCCCTCATCCAAGCCATGGAGGAGGCCTGTGACCAGATGGAGGTAGCAGCAATACAAGGATGGATTCGTCATTCAAGACGTTTCTTTCCAAGGTGTCTTGCTAATGACAACATTGCCTGCGATGTTGATGAAATTCTCTGGCCAGATCCAGCTAGGCGAAGAGACAATGTCTAGTGTTTTTTACAATACGTAAAGTGACATTTGTTACAGTATTATGAATCTCCATGTCAACATTTTGGTCGTGTTGAGAAATAAATGAGTTTCTTCACTCTGCAACATTGGTCTTGTGTAGCGTTTGGTGAGTTTACATTATATTTGTACTTTGATGGTAGCCAACTCTAATCAAAGGGAAGTAGAAGTGCTAAAAGTGTTTTAGGTTTATCACAGCAGAGTGTAACTCGTGCAAACAGAGTATAGTAATGTGAAACGTGTGTGTTTCATATGGTAACAAAGTGTGGTTTTTAAACAAGTGTGTAGTTTTTACAAAAGTGTTTAATTATGCAAAGGATCTGTAGTGTTTTGCTAGTTGGGTGTGTGGTTGTGCTAATTGTGTGTAGTGTTTTGAAAACACGGGTCCTGTTTTGAAAATCGTGCCCCCACCAACATAAGCTTACTTTAAACTAGATGTGGAAAGTTGAATGTTTTCACCTGTGCTGTGGCTTAAAAACAGGTTCCACCGAGATTTGAACTCAGATCGCTGGATTCAGAGTCCAGAGTGCTAACCATTACCCATGGAACCTTCAAAAGAGTTTGCTAGGCAGTTTCTTTCATTATATCTACATGTGTGATATTAAAGGCACACAACAATCACAACAATTAAAATATCACGCCCCAATATATTCTCGGTTTTGAGTCCTCGCCCCTACTATTTACGACATGGCCAGACGTAATCCGGCTAAGAAGCAGCACTTTTCACAGGTGGAGATTGAAACCCTGACATCTCAGTTTAATTTGCAGTAAAGTATACACCTACATGTAAAGTGTACCCATATTAAATAAACACACGGTAGCAAAGTTTATGCAGTGTTTTTAATTTTACTCGTGTTTTTTTCGTGAGTCAGTGTAAATATTAGTGCAAATCAGTATTGCACTGCTTTTCAGGTTGTTGTTGCCGAGTGGTTAAGGCGATGGACTTGAAATCCATTGGGGTCTCCCCTCGCAGGTTTGAATCCTGCCAACAACGAGAGGGGCTCTTTAATTGTGGTCACACATCTCATAACAAATGGCAGATGTGCCTTCATGGACAATACTATAATATCAAATAGTTACTGGAAGCCACTGAAGCATCTCTGAGCATTCATTTTCATTCTCAATGCCCAGATGTGTTGCAGTTGATATGGCTTTGGTTCCCAGCCAGTAACTTTCTTTGAGTGACGTTACTTGCTTTATTTTTCGGGAAGTAACCAGAAAGGTTACTCTCCCAACCCGGTTTGATAAAACATTAGATCTCTGTTATATCGCACAAATAAGGGAACATAACAATCAATCAAGCTGCCTCCATGAGGATCCCCAGACATAGACATGTTCCACCACCCGCAATTAAGCCTGTCTCCTCAGCTTCTAGACGCCGCTGAATCACCTCGCATCTGCGTTTGTGACAGTTTCTCACAGTTAGCAAAGCTCACATAAAGCAAATGCTTGTGGCTTAAAGATCGAGCTCCCTGGAGTGATCCAACTCTGGGATTTATCCTTCTGCAGAAGACCATAGAGGCAGCTTCTCCAATTTCTGAGTAACAGGAAAATAGCCTGATAAGCATACATGTGCAGCTCAACCTCAAAAAGCCATAAAGCAAATGCTTGTGGCTTAAAGATTGAGCTCCTGCTCAGAAAACATTAGACGGGCACAGTCTCTGTGGCGCAATAGGTCAGCGCAGTCGGCTGTTAACCGAAAGGACGGTGGTTCAAGTCCACCCAGGGACGTTTGTTGCTTAAATAACCTGGAGGGAGCCAACTCTGGGATTTATTCTTCTTCAGAAGACCATAGAGCAGCCCAAAGATAACCAAAGTGCCCTTATGTCTATCAGAAGATACAGTTATGTAAATGTAGTGTATTTATATAGCGCTTGTACAAACCATGTACATATTAATCTTTACGGTTATCAGAGATTGGAAGTAACAAAGTATAAATACTTTGTTAACGAAGTAACAAAGTACAAACACTTCATTACTGTACTCAAGTAGATTTTTCAGATATTTTTACTTTAGTTTACCATTTATTTTTGGCGACTTTTGACTTTTACTCCTTACATTTTAACATGAATATCAGTATTTTCTACTCCTTACATTTTACAAAATTGGCTCGTTACTTTAGTTTTGTACTAAAGCTCGTCTATCAGGTGTGATTGTGAATAGCGGAGAACTGTAAGTCATATAACTGATGTTGTCAGTTGAGCCTGTTGTTGTATTGGTCTGTAGTTCTGGCAAATTTTTTTTAAAGTTAGCTTCTTTGTGTTTTTCACCTGTTACCTAGGTTACACCTGTTACCTAGGTTACACCTGGCTGTTTATACGATATAATGGTGATTGTTAAACCTCCTTGCTCATTAAGATAATGTAATTAATAGTGGGTTTATTGTTATTATTTACTAGCATTTATTATTCCTATGCATTGTGTATGGTAGCCTTTACAATGTTATTTATTTCTTTTATTACCACACACACAGCCATAGCAGAGCTACCCCCCCCCCATGTTCATACTGATGCTTGATTGTAATAAAGCATCAACAGAGAGAAGTTGTCTCCGTCTGTGTTTTAACAGACGCACCTGGGCCAAGTTGGAAACCACAATCAGCTTTAAATCCAGTCCTAATCTAGTCCTCAATAAATTACAAATATTTTCACGGGACTTATCTATTATTTTTTTGTCATCAACACCAAATTGAATCTAATTAGATGGGAATATACACAGACTTCTCACAAAATCACAGCTAAATTCATATCTTGCTACTTAGACAGAATCTTATTAACCTGGAGTCCCAGTCTCTATCAATATAAATAGGCTATATGTTTTATATATGTTTTAGGCCTATTGGCAGACGGCCATTTAAAATGTAGCCAATGGCATATAAAGAATAAAGAATAAAGAGTCTTTTCTCCATGTCCACTGAAGATTCTCAGCAGCTCTCTAGTAACATCTGTCTGGTCCAAGTAGCTTTGTCATTAATAAGGCTACTTTTACTTTTATACTTTAAGTAAATTTCTAAGCCTGTACTTTGTTACTTTTACTTGAGTAAAGAAGTTAAATCAGTACTTCAACTTTTACCAGATTATTTTTTAACACAATTTTCTGTACTTCTACTTGAGTACGGGCAGTGAGTATCTCTGCTAAAAAAAGGAATTTAAAAAATCATTGTTTGGAAATTGATCTTAATGCCTTAATTTCATAAAAAGGAAAAATCCAACTTTTAAGGACATCGACTGTGTTGTCCAGTGATGGTGGTATAGTTATAGAGCATAGGTGCCTTCCAAGCAGTTGACCCGGGTTTGCTTACTAGCCATTGCAGTAAATTTTGTTGTGTGGTTACTTTCTTTTATTTGTCAAGAAGTAACCAGAAAGGTTACTTGCACAACCCAATTTGACAAAATATTAGATCTCTGTTATGGTACAAATAAGGGAGCATATCAATCAATCAAGCTGCCTCCACAAGGATCCACAGACACAGGCAGTGCACTACGATTTGCACTTTACCCGTGTCTGGTAACTTCTAATAACCAATCAAAAAGTTTATGAACGTTCGTTCCAATAGGTCTGGCACTGAATTGCAGGTAGCTGTGGCCGAGCGGTTAAGGCGATCGACTAGAAATCCCATGAGGTCTCCCCGTGCAGGTTTGAATCCTGCCGACAACGAGATGTGTTCCTCAAGGGTGGAAGCAAAGACAGTGTTATCTCAGAAGTAGTGGAAGCAACCCATCTCCACCAATGCATTTCTCATCATTTATTTTCAGTCTGTGTTACAAGATCTGCAGTGATCGTTGTATTGTCCAGCAGAAAGGCAACAGTTGTGTTACTTTTCAACTATGATTTATACCATAGCAGTACAATCATTTTGCCCAGGTTTGATTTCCAGCCACCACAGTTGCATTTACAGGTTTTGAAGTCATAAACAACATAAACATTACATGTTTTACCCAGGTTTCTTCTTTTATTTAGTGATATTTCAATTTCCTTGCGGGAGTTATCCCAAAAGGATTAATAAAGATAAGTCTAAGTCTATCTCAGAAAAAAGTTTTAAAAAATCTGAAGATCTTCAGGGGATGTAGCTCAGTAGTAGAGCTCATGCTTTACGTGTATGAGGACCTGGCATCTCCAGCAGGTATTATAGTAGAGTCTTTAAAAGAGCTGCAGAAGATATTACCTCCTGTGGTAATCTGACTGGTAGGGTTATAGAACGTAGTGGTAGACTAAGACCTCCTGTGACACAAACTAAGCGGTATGCTCTCTCTTTTATACCTCAGACTATCAGACAGCACAACAAGCACCTTAAAGATGAACTGAACTGGAATTTGAATAATGGTGATATAACAGATGTATTTTATTTCTTATCACTGGTACTATTATTAAAATGGGTGAATTTGTTAAAAGGGATAAAATGGCAAGTTGAAAGTGTTGTTTTTGTAACATGGGCGCCGCCATGTTAGAATTCCACAATCTACTACGTCACTGGCATGGTAAGCTACTCCGTGGCTAACTAGCACTAGCAGCGCAGCCATAGGAACACCATACAAAGAGTCGGATGCTAGCGGACATATGGGTGGGGAAACGGAAAGAAAGACGTCTAGGGGGGTCATAATGTATTGCCCCTGGCTGCAGTAAGGAACTGTATAGGGCTAAGGCAGCTGGGGTTACAACACATTTCCACAGGCTACCTTTGACAAGGAAAAAAACAGTCCTCAACTCATGGCTAGCATCTAGCTGCCTTAAAACGGGCTAGCCCTCCGACAGCCCCTGGATTTTGAGTCTAGCATTTTTTAGCGACAGACTATATGGAAAGCTGTGCTTCTGATACAACAGCGTCACTGGAGAGGTTAAGTCCAACAGACTGAAACCTGAGGCCTGCAGGCTCCAGTGCAGGGCAGACCGATAGACCACCGGCAAGTAACACCCCCGATGCTACCTGCCGCAGACCGGGCGCTGAAACTCTCACGGCAGGCAGAGAACAGAGAGGGAGCTATGGTTACCTGTTATCGGCATACTATCAAGTCTACTAGGCAAAGGGCTGGGTGTAACGTTGTTGTCACTCAAAACACGAACATATTCACTTACAAAAATAAAGCCCAACGTGTCGGCTTAATAGCGTTCAACAAAACAGAGACTGACACACTGGGCATTACTGAGACACAACACCAAGCTAGATACCAACGATCCGACCGAGGGAAAGGGCTAGCAGCTAAATACGATGGCAGCTCTTATGACAAACTCCACAAGCTAGCACTCCAACCATTGACTGTAGAAATAAACCAAGACTCCGACGATAATTATGCGTTTACTAGCCGCTAACTAAGCCACAGAATCCAGCGTCCCTCCACTCCCCCTGAAGCTAGCGGATGTTAGCCGCTAGCTAAACCACAGAACCCAACGTCCCTGTACTCCCCCTGAAGCTAGTGGATGTTAGCCGCTAACTAAGCCACAGAATCCAGCGTCCTTCTACTCCCCCTGAAGCTAGTGGATGTTAGCCGCTAACTAAGCCACAGAATCCAACGTCCCTGTACTCCCCCTGAAGCTAGTGGATGTTAGCCGCTAACTAAGCCACAGAATCCAGCGTCCCTCTACTCCCCCTGAAGCTAGTGGATGTTAGCCGCTAACTAAGCCACAGAATCCAACGTCCCTCTACTCCCCCTGAAGCTAGCAGATGTTAGCCGCTAGCTAAACCACAGAACCCAACGTCCCTCTACTCCCCCTGAAGCTAGCTGATGTCCACGTCTCAGCTAAACCACAGAATCCAACATCCCTCTCTAATCACCCTGAAGCTAGCTGATGTTCGCCGTCTCAGGGCACATTGTTGATGCAGAAACAGCTGCTAGTTCCATTGTAAAAATCTGCCAACTCCGCAAAACTCCAGACTCCTCCGCGCATCTATAGTCAAACTGGGGTAACGCTCCTACGTGCAGTTAACAAGCGATCCCATAGATTAATGCGTCCAATTACATTTTCCATTTATCTGCCTCTATTTTCGTAAACGAACAGGACCTTAACCATGTTTTTTCTATTTTCTCTAAATGGACACGATATATAAGCAGTCTATTTCCTAAAATGCATAATGTGCTTGAATACAATAAAGGAGAGTGCATGACAGTAAGCTGCGCCCACACACACCGGTCACTGTCACTCCCCCCGAGGCGATCCTGTACTTCAGTGGAGCCTGAAACTGATTGTCCTCCATGTGGTGGTAGTCAGACACTACAGGCCTGTCCCTCACAGGCTCAAATGCGTCCTACCATGCCAGTGACGTCATCGATATTGTCAGCGTTCTAATACTAACAAATACAATTTTTGTGTTGCTTAAAAAAAAGGTATATTGATTTTTAAAATAATTTTTTTTGGTGTAATTCATTTGTAATTACCATAACCAACAAGTTATCAAAAGTTAGTTTTTCAGTTCAGTTCATCTTTAAGATGTCATTGTAATCACATTCAGATTACCTCAAATAAAGACACTGATGATCATTGTGTTCATAAGTGCTTCTCTTTGGGGTTGTCTTGGTTGTGAGTTCATCATCAGACACTAACACATGCAGAGCAAGTACATTTCAGCAGTTGTCCACCGCTGGCTAAATAAATAAAAGAATGGGAGTTTTTGAATAGATATTCAGCACTAACTGGTACTTTCTAATGCTGAATGAGCTCTATCTGGAGGAAAAAGGAGTTGCCCCAAAGAAAGTCATTGGACTCTAATTGACCACTCATAGACTGTTAATGGCATACGTTGGGATGATGGTTGTCTATTCATGAAGCCATTCATTACTTACAATAGTCAGTTTTTTTGTTTCTTGTTATGTCTCGGCAAGAAGTATTATACTTTAAGGTTGTCTGTCCATCTCTACATCAGAATCAGAAATTCTTTATTGATCCCTGAAGGGAAACTCTGGAAAAGACTGCACCTTCGAGCAGGGTTTGAACCAGTCTCAATGCCCAAATGTATTACAAGATTTGAAGTGAACATTACATTGTCCAGCGATGGTGGTATAGTGGTGAGCATAGCTGCCTTCCAAGCAGTTGACCTGGGTTCGATTCCCAGCCATCGTAGTAACTGTTTTTAGGTTGTTGTACTTTCTTTTTTTACAAGAAGTCAGCAGAAAGGTTACTTGCCCAACCTGGTTTGATAAAATCTCTTTGAGCTGCATGATTATGGCCAAAGTGATAACAACAATTACTTTGATCAATATGGAGATCACGATTAATTATCACAATCATTTGTTGATGTTCTAGTCCAAAGTGCTGGAAAGGAAGGTTTCACCTCGTTGAACCTCAGGTTAACAAGGAACAATCTCAGCAAAGTTATTGATGGATGATTCTAGTTACATCACCAAGTTCAGGCCAAATGCCACAGCTGTAAGACATCACATTGGTTGCCTTCCAGCTATGTAATATATGCAAATGGCATTGGTGGGATTTGAACCCACGCCTCCAGAGAGACTGAAGCCTTAATCCAGCGCCTTAGACCACTCGGCCACACTAACTGCAACTATCAACTTTTCACATCATGACAAACACAGGCCCCGTAATCAATGTTATGCTTGTTAATGTTATTGGAAAACTTGATGTAATACAAGCAAATACCTAAGGCCCCACGCAACAGTTTTGTGATATGTGGAGATTGTGATTTTGGGATTGTGATATGTATCCCTTTCTGACTCTAGATTTTATATCTGTACTCGCAATGCCCTGTTTTTAACGACCACCCAATCGTAAGTGTTCAATGTGAAATACTCATTCATTAACAAAATTGTTGGTAACTGTGACGGGGCGCATGTCGGCCGTCACGGTAGCGATACGCTACCTATACCATCCAAAGACTGAGACTGTAGGTATATATTATATGCCCGTATATGTTTAACGTGTTCATATGTTTCATACATTTTTTACAATGTTTAAAATCTTAAGTTAACCTAGCCAGTCTCCTTTTCCCCACAGTAATCTCTTAGCTTTCTTGTGCGCACATTTAAACATCTAAAACTACGGTGATTTACCTGCTTATTTGAACCTGTGGCCTTGTCCAGCAGAGCAGAGTGGCGCAGCGGAAGCGTGCTGGGCTAATTGCTATGCTTTGTCTCCATATAAAGTCCACTCCCAGGCTGTTGAAAATTAAAAATGCATCTGTTTGTGAAATGTTTCCTCCTGCTGAAGGGTACAGTCTTTATGTTATGTTTATTTCATCCATTAAAATGGAAATTAGAGTGCTCATACCCGCTGTAACACCCATTAAAACTGGAGCATTAATATTGTATAGATAAAGTACAATAAAAACTGTAAAATGTGTATGTTTGAAGTGGTTGTTGTGCTGTCTACAATAGCCTGAGGTATAAAAGGGAGAGCATACTGCTTAGTTTGTGTCACAGGAGGTCTTAGTCTAACACTACGCTCCAAAACCCTTCAAGTCAGATTACCACAGGAGGCCTTGGTCTACCACTATGTTCCATAACCCTATCAGTCAGATTAACACAAGAGGTCTTAGGCTGAATCTCATTTCTCTATCTTACCCCTACCCCTTTCCCTACGTCTTGAGCGTTCACGTGAGTGCTGTCCCAATAATGTTTTTGATCGAGGGGTAAGGGGTGTATGGCCCTAGGAACCATAGACAATGAATGAAGAAAATCAAGGGAGAATGCCATCTTACTTGAAACCGAGGGGTAGCGATATACAATGTGCAACAGGCAACAATGTTTCCGGCATCGACCAGAGAGACGCATTTCTGGTATTTTCGGCTTAAATAATTGATTTAAAAATTACGACAGTCTTGTTTTGTGGTCTATACAGTCCTGTCCATACATGCTTGCAACCATGTTCCTAACTGAAACTTTTTTTTAAATCGCTAGCTTGCTATGCTAACGCCAATTGCTAACCACTAACGTTAACGTTGACTTTTGAACGAAATCTATTGGATATTTTAAACGTTTTTAGCAAATAAAAAACTGAAAAGTGGTGCGTGCTAAATTATTTGGCCCCCTTGCGTTAATACTTTGTAGAGCCACCTTTTGCTGCGATTACAGCTGCAAGTCGCTTGGGGTATGTCTCTATCAGTTTTGCACATCGAGAGACTGAAGTTCTTGCCCATTCTTCCTTGCAAAACAGCTCGAGCTCAGTGAGGTTGGATGGAGAGCGTTTGTGAACAGCAGTTTTCAGTTCTTTCCACAGATTCTGGATTGGATTCAGGTCTGGACTTTGACTTGGCCATTCTAACACCTGGATACGTTAATTTGTGAACCATTCCTTTGTAGATTTTGCTGTATGTTTGGTATCATTGTCTTGTTGGAAGATACATCTCCGTCCCAGTTTCAGGTCTTTTGCAGACTCCAACAGGTTTTCATCCAGAATGGTCCTGTATTTGGCTGCATCCATCTTCCCCTCAATTTTAACCATCTTCCCTGTCCCTGCTGAAGAAAAGCAGGCCCAAACCATGATGCTGCACCACCATGTTTGACAGTGGGGATGGTGTGTTGAGGGTGATGAGCTGTGTTGCTTTTACGCCAAACATATCGTTTTGCATTGTGGCCAAAAAGTTCGATTTTGGTTTCATCTGACCAGAGCACCTTCTTCCACATGGTTTGGTGTGTCGTAAGAGGATTTCTGCGCTCATATCTAGCCCACCTCTTTTTTTTTGTTTCATGTTATGTCTTGGCAAGAAGTATTATGCTTTTGGGTTGTCCGTCCATCTCTACATCTGAATCAGAAATTCTTGATTGATCCCTGAAGGGAAACTCTGGAAAAAAATCTTCTCCTTCGAGCCAGATTTGAACCAGCGACCTAAGGATTTCAACTTTAAGCCTCTACAGTCCTGCGCTCTACCAACTGAGCTATCGAAGGGACCTAGAACATATACACACACTTCCTATTCTTGTGAATGTTATAACATAGGACCCCCTGGAGGGACTTTCAGTGATAGAGAGCGTTTTCAGTCTCAATGCCCAGATGTATTACAAGATTTGAAGTAAACATTGTATTGCCAAGCGATGGTGGTATAGTGGTGAGCATAGCTACCTTCCAAGCAGTTGACCTGGGTTTCATTCCCAGCCATCGCAGTAGCTTTATTTGAGTTGAGTAATTTTTTTTACAAGAAGTCAGCTGAAAGGTTACTTGCCCAACCTGGTTTGATAAAATCTATTTTAGTAGCATGGTTATGGCCAAAATGATAAATTGATCAATATGGAGATCACAATTACTAGTGGATTTTCTTCTCCAAAGTGCTGGAAAGGAAGTTTTCACCAATTGTTGAACCTCAGGTTAAAAAGGAATAATCCCAGCAAGGTGATTGATGGATGATTCTATTTACTTCACCAAGTTCAGGCCAAATGACACAGCTGTAATTTTTTGTCATACTAAACTATGATTGTCATGATTTTTTGTCATACAATACTATAACTTGTATGAATTTTTTTACATGCTATACTATGACTTTTTTCAACATACTACGATTTTCTTTGAAAAGGGGAATTAGCTCAAATGGTAGAGCGCTTGCTTAGCATGCGAGAGGTAGAGGGATCAACGCCCGCATTCTCCAGAGGACTTTAGATTCTTCTTGTTTTACAACAACAACTACAAATTTGGACTTTACGACATACTACACTACGACTTTTTAGGAATATTTTGACATACTATACAATGACTTTTTATGACTTTCTATGAATTTTTTGACAACTATACTATACATTTAAAAAAAAAAATTTTCGACATACTAAACAATGACTTTATGAATATTTCAACATACTATGACTTTTTAAGACTTTTTAAGAATTATTTGACATAGTATGAATTTTATGATTTTTTTGTCATACTATACTATGACTTTTATGAATTTTATGACATACCATACCAAGAATTTTTTTGACATGATATACCATGACTTTTCAAGAATTTTTGACATACTATACCATGACTTTATTCGAGAAGGGGAATTAGCTCAAATGGTAGAGCGCTTGCTTAGCATGCGAGAGGTAGCGGGATCAATGCCCGCATTCTCCAGAGGACTTTAGATTCTTCTTGTTTTACAACAAGAACTACAAGTTTGGACTTTTTATGACATACTACACTACTACTTTCTATCAATATTTAGACATACTATACTATGACTTTTTATGACATTTTATGAATATTTTGTCATACTATACTATGGCTTGTATGAATTTTTGACATATTATACTATAACTTTTTATGAATATTTCGACATCCTATACTATGAATTTTTTCAACATACTATGCTATGAATTTTTTCAACATACTATGCTATGAATTTTTTTGATATACTATAATATGACTTTTTATGAATTTTTATGAATTTTTGACATACTATACTATGACTTTTTATGAATTTTTACGAATTTTCGACATACTATACTATAACTTTTTATGACTTTTTATGAATTTTTGACATACTATGGCTTTATTTGGAAAGGGGAATTAGCTCAAATGGTAGAGCGCTTGCTTAGCATGCGAGAGGTAGCGGGATCAATGCCCGCATTCTCCAGAGGACTTTAGATTCTGCTTGTTTTACAACAAGATTTATAAATCTGGACTTGTTACGACATACTACACTACGACTTTTTAGGAATATTTTGACATACTATGCTATGACTTTTTATGACTTTTTATGAATTTTTAGGAATATTTCGACATACTACAGTATGACTTTTTTATGTTTTTTTCGACATACTAAACAATGATGTATATGAATATTTCGACATACTATGACTTTTTACTACTTTTTAATTTTTTTTGACATACTATGACTGTTTATGACTTTTTTATGATTTTTTTTTTTTTACATAGAATCAAGTCAAGAATCAAGAGCTTTATTTGCCATTTATGTTTTCACACATAGGAACTCTTGTGCGGTTATTGCTCAGAAAGTCAAGTCAAGTTTAAAAAGACACACAAAGCATTTACATTATAAATGAATAACATTGCACAAAACCATTAAAAAGTACAAATAAAAGTAAATAAAATTGCATTCCTAAACTGGCCAAAAATATAATTGCATATTGCCATTTGCCCCTTATAAAATATTAAAATGCACAATTATTATTAAATAAATAAAGAAGATGCACAGGTATATTGCACATGTGTGTTAAATTACACAGACCCTAAGCAGAATAGTTCATTTAGTTTTGGCCAAAAGTCTCACTGCGGCTGGAAAGAAGCTCTTGTAGAACCGTGTTCTCTTTGTAATAAAGATTATATTTACAATTTTTGTGTACGAGCAGGGGGTGAGCTGGATGTGATGTGTCCCTAATAATTCTCTCTGCTCTTTTCTGGCAGCGCTTTGTGTAGATTGTGTCCATGGAGGGGAGTTCTGTTCTAATAATCCTCTCTGCAGTCTTTACGACTCTTTTCAGAGCCTTCCTCTCTGTCTGGGTGGTGTTTCCATACCAAACAGTGATGCCGGTGGTGAGGATGCTCTCTATCAGTCCGTTGTAGACGAGGGTGAGAGGGCGACAGTGCAGACCAGCTTTTCTAAGCAGCCTGATGAAGTACACTCTCTGCTGGGCTTTCTTCACGGTGGCAACAGTGTTTGCAGTCCAGTTCAGATCCGATGTTGCCTGTAGTCCCAGGAATTTGTAGCTGTCAGCCCTCTCCACCTCAGTCCCCTTGACGATAAGGGGCTGCAAGGGAGGTGGGGTTCTCCTGAAATCCATAATTACTTCTCTTGTCTTATCTGCGTTAAGGCATAAGTTGTTCAACTCACCATAGACACAAATGTCGTTTACCACACTCCTGTAACCCGACTCATCCCCCCCCCTTAATGAGACCCAGGATAGTAGTATCATCTGCATACTTAGGAGTGATGGTGTTATCCTGGGTGGGAACACAGTCGTATGTATACAGGTTGAATAGTGTAGAACTAAGGCAACAGCCTTGTGGTGACCCTGTGCTGGCGATGAGCTCCGCGGACACCCTCTTTCTCATCCTCACCACCTGTGGTCTTTCAATCAGGAAATCCAGGATCCAGTTACAGGTGGGAGTCGGGACGCCGAGGTCTGTCAGCTTCTCAATCAGCCTACCCGGGTGGATGGTGTTAAAAGCCAAACTGTAATCTAGAAACAGCATTCTGACATATGTTCCTCTGCTGTCCAAAAGTATACTATGACTTATGAATTTTTCGACATACTATACTACGACTTTTTATTCATTTTTCATCGTACTATACTATGACTTTTATGAATATTTCTACATACTATACTATGACTTTTTATTCATTTTTCATCATACTATACATACTATACTATGACTTTTATGATTTTTTTGACATACTACTAGGGATGAGCGAGTACAACTTTATCTGTATCTGTATCTGTATCTGTTTACCACATGAATTATCTGTATCCGTATACGTACTCGGACTGGGCGGGGCCTAACCCGGAAGTGGCCAGATTTAACCCGGAAGTGGGTCGGGTTGTCTTGAAATGGGCGGGGCTTTAACCGGTATGTTATTTAAGCATTCAATTGATATGGGTTGATCAGAAATTGTTATATTTATTGCTGATTAGAAAACTATTTCCGTGACAGCATCAGCATTGAGCTTCAGATCAGTGGTGTTGTCATGGTAACAAACGAACTATATAGGCCTACAGTATATAACAAGTTTTGCAAAAATAAATACAACAATGTGGTTGCAAATATTAAGTAAATTGTAATGAACAAGAGTTTTCATACTCAAAAATATAACTTTCTTTTTTTAACTCTTAATCATTTTTTGGGGGGGGTTCTTTTTGACTTTCACAGGTTTGTGTGAGTGTGTGTGTCTGTGAGTGAGTAAGAGATACAGAGAGAGAGAGAGAGAGAGAGGGGGACGGGTTGGAATGTGTTTGTGTGTGTATCTTAATTTGTAATATTATTTATTTATACCGCAACTGCCTTATATTTTTTTTATAAAACACAGTAAGAAAGTTTCAGACACTCAAAAAAACTGGTTAGAGCCAGCAGGCAGTATAAAAAAAAACAATTAAAAAAAAAACTCAGACGCTAGAGATGCAACGCGAGTCCCATTCTACCAAGCACTATGTCTGAACAATCCCCACGGTTACCAGAAGTCTCCTGGTTACTAGGTACTAGTTTGAACCGAAGTATAAAACAAACCTGAAGCTGAAGAAACCCTAAATGTTAACAGAAAAGCCAGCGGACCTGAGAAGAGAGACGTTCACTTCTCCGTGTCCTGAGTGTGTGTGAGAATAGCCGGTGGGACACAACAACAGGAGGAATCTTTGTGTGTAGGGAGGGGCGCTGGGACTAGCCTATCACAGAATAGTGTAGGGGAGGGATGCTGGGACTAGCCTATCACAGAATAGTGTAGGGGAGGGACGCTGGGACTAGCCTATCACAGAATAGTGTAGGGGAGAGGCGCTGTGACTAGCACTTTGACTAGCCTATCACAGAATGGAGACACAGTCAGTGGAGACTTATTCAATCCAAGTACGGATATTGACTCGTATTACTCGTATTATACTTGTACTCGGCAAAAGGGCTTTATCCGTACCCGTACTTGCTCTGCATTTGTTATTGTCTGATGATGAACTCAAAACCCAGACAACCCCAAAGAGAAGCACTTATGAACCCATTAATCATCAGTGTCTCCATTTGAGATGATCTGAATGTGATAACAATGACATCCATCTTCATTTATAGTCTGTAGCATTGTCATGTTCAACTGCCCCAACAAGTAGCACTTACTGAATTCAACAGTCAAGTCAATACTAAAGTTAGGGTAATAGTAATAACATTTTAGCATTGTTCAACCAGTAACCAGGAAGAATTTCCTTTTACAACTTTGTTCTTGGAGGAAATCCTGGATTTCAGAGGTCAGCAAAACTACCCCAACAAGTAGCACTTACTGCATACATGACTCAAGTCAGTGCTTGTGTTTGGGTAGTTTCGCTGTCAGATGATTTCATTTTACTAGTGTTGGGAAGAATTGTGAAATAGACTGTCTCTGGATTTGTTCAGTTATATGTCTGATGATGAACTCACAACCAAGACAACCCCAAAGAGTAGCACTTATGAACACAACAATCATCAGTGTTTCCATTTGAGGTGATCTGAATGTGATTACAATGACATCCATCTTCATTTACAGTCTGTAGCATTGTCATGTTCAACTGCCCCAACAAGTAGCACTTACTGAATTCAACAGTCAAGTCAATGCTAAAGTTAGAGTAATAGGAATGACTTAGAAAAAATGTCAGCATTGTTCAACCAGTAACCAGGGAGAATATCCCTTTTAAACATTTCTTTATGGAGGAAATCCTGGACTTTAGAGGTCAGCAAAACTACCCCAACAAGTTGCACTTACTGCATACACAACTCAAGTCAGTGCTTGTGTTTGGGTAGTTCTGGTGCCAGATGAATGCATTTTAATAGTGTTGGGAAGAATTGTGAATTAGCCTGTCTCTGTGTTTGTTCAGAGATATGTCTGATGATGAACTCACTACAAAGACAACCCCAAAGAGAAGCACTTATGAACACAACAATCATCCGTGTCTCCATTTGAGGTGATCTGAATATGATTACAATGACATCCATCTTCAGTTAGTCTGTAGCATTGTCATGTTCAACTGCCCCAACAAGTAGCACTTACTGAATTTAACAGTCAAGTCAATGCTAAAGTTAGAGTAATAAGAATGACTTACCAAAACAATCATTTACCCAGAGACACAATCTAGAATGAATTATAACAGATTTTAGCATTGTCCAACTAGTAATACAACGTAAAATAGCTGTTACTGTTAAGTATTTAGTTAAAATACTAGGAATCAGTTGTCAGAAAAAAAAACATAGATTAGCACTAACTAAAATAAATCCAATGCCAATGCTTGAGTTAGACCAACGTCAAAGTATTACAGTAAGCAACCTTCTTTGCTCATGATCTTCTCCATAGTCCCAATGTTTCTTCTGGCATCTTCTGTGTTGTGGAAGTGGTTCCTTACACAGATGTGCCATCTTAAATACTGAATGCAGCCATTTTCACTCAACCCCACCTTCTTTTTGATCAAGTTTCAGCTGTCTTGTCTATTGTAAGGAAGGAATGGCTTCATGAATAGACAACCATCATCCCAATGTATCCCATTAACAGTCTATGAGTGGTCAATTAGAGTCCAATAACCTTCTTTGGGGCAACTCCTTTTTCCTCCAGATAGAGCTCATTCAGCATTAGAAAGTACCAGTTAGTGCTAAATATCTATTCCAAAACTCCCATTCTTTTATTTATTTAGCCAGCGGTGGACAACAGCTGAAATGTACTTGCTCTGCATTTGTTATTGTCTGATGATGAACTCACAACCCAGACAACCCCAAAGAGAAGCACTTATGAACCCATTAATCATCAGTGTCTCCATTTGAGATTATCTGAATGTGATAACAATGACATCCATCTTCATTTATAGTCTGTAGCATTGTCATGTTCAACTACCCCAGCAAGTAGCACTTACTGAATTCAACAGTCAAGTCAATGCTAAAGTTAGAGTAATAGGAATGACTTAGAAAAAATGTCAGCATCGTTTAACCAGTAACCAAGGAGAATATCCCTTTTAAACATTTCTTTATGGAGGAAATCCTGGACTTTAGAGGTCAGCAAAACTACCCCAACAAGTAGCACTTACTGCATACGCAACTCAAGTCAGTGCTTGGGTTTGGGTAGTTTTGCTGTCAGATGATTTCATTTTACTAGTGTTGGGAAGAATTGTGAAATAGACTGTCTCTGCATTTGTCCAGTGATATGTCTGATGATGAACTCACAACCAAGACAACCCCAAAGAGTAGCACTTATGAACACAACAATCATCAGTGTCTCCATTTGAGGTGATCTGAATGTGATTACAATGACATCCATCTTCAGTTAGTCTGTAGCATTGTCATGTTCAACTGCCCCAACAAGTAGCACTTACTGAATTCAACAGTAAAGTCAATGCTAAAGTTAGGGTTATAGGAATGACTTAGAAAACATTTCAGCATTGTTCAACCAGTAACCAAGGAGAATATCCCTTTTAAACATTTATTTATGGAGGAAATCCTGGACTTCAGAGGTCAGCAAAACTACCCCAACAAGTAGCACTTACTGCATACATAACTCAAGTCAGTGCTTGTGTTTGGGTAGTTCTGGTGCCAGATAAATGCATGTTAATAGTGTTGGGAAGAATTGTGAAATAGCCTGCATTTGTTCAGAGATATGTCTGATAATAAACTCACTACCAAGACAACCCCAAAGAGAAGCACTTATGAACACATTAATCATCAGTGTCTCCATTTGAGGTGATCTGAAAGTGATTACAATGACATCCATCTTCAGTTAGTCTGTAGCATTGTCATGTTCAACTACCCCAACAAGTAGCACTTACTGAATTCAACAGTCAAGTCAATGCTAAAGTTAGAGCAATAAGAATGACTTACCAAAACAATCATTTACCCAGAGACACAATCTAGAATGAATTATAACAGATTTAAGCATTGTCCAACTAGTAATACAACGTAAAATAGCTGTTACTGTTAAGTCTTTAGATAAAATACTGGGAATCAGTTCTCAGAAAAACAACCCCATAGATTAGCACTAACTAAAATCAATCCAATGCCAATGCTTGAGTTAGACCAACATCAAAGTCTTACAGTAAGCAACCTTCTTGGCTCATGATCTTCTCCATAGTCCCGATGTTTCTTCTGGCATCTTCTGTGCTGTGGAAGTGGTTCCATACACAGATGTGGCATCTTAAATACTGAATGCAGCCATTTCCACTCAACCCCACCTTCTTTTTGATCAAGTTTCAGTGGTCTTGTCTATTGTAAGTAATGAATGGCTTCATGAATAGACAACCATCATCCCAATGTATGCCATTAACAGTCTATGAGTGGTCAATTAGAGTCCAATAACTTTCTTTGGGGCAACTCCTTTTTCTCCAGATAGAGCTCATTCAGCATTAGAAAGTACCAGTTAGTGCAAAATATCTATTCCAAAACTCACATTCTTTTATTTATTTAGCTAGCGGTGGACAACAGCTGAAATGTACTTGCTCTGCATTTGTTAGTGTCTGATGATGAACTCACTACCAAGACAACCCCAAAGAGAAGCACTTATGAACCAAATAATCATCAGTGTCTCCATTTGAGATGATCTGAATGTGATTACAATGACATCCATCTTCATTTACAGTCTGTAGCATTGTCATGTTCAACTGCCCCAACAAGTAGCACTTACTGAATTCAACAGTCAAGTCAATGCTAAAGTTAGGGTAATAGGAATGACTTAGAAAACATTTCAGCATTGTTCAACCAGTAACCAAGGAGAATATCCCTTTTAAACATTTATTTATGGAGGAAATCCTGGACTTTAGAGGTCAGCAAAACAACCCCAACAAGCAGCACTTACTGAATACATAACTCAAGTCAGTGCTTGTGTTTGGGTACTTTTGCTGCTAGATGAATGCATTGCAGCAGAAGCAGGGCAATCAAAGCTATTGTAGAACTGGTTGAGTTGGTGTGCCCCCCCCCCCCTCCCACGCCCCCTCCAGGAAGACCAGGACTAGGTGGACACCAACACTGAGCCCAGTATCAGACCCTGTGGATGTGAGGAAAGGATCTGTATATCTCTGCCTGCTTTGATTTGTACTCAGCTGCCACAGTGGAGATCTGCTGGATTTTTGTACAATAGAGGAATGGAGGAGGACCAGGACCCGGAGCAGTGGACCAACCAGGTCCCCAGAGGACCAGCAGCAGGCCCAGTCTTTGGTACCAGCCATGTTCAGGTCAGTGTTCAGGACACAACAACCAGTCTAAACTAAGAAGCCGTTTCACAAGACCTAGATAGTGGATTAGGCGGGGGTTTTCCAGGGTTTCTGGATGTATAAACAAGGCTAACAGCTAGCCTGCTCCTGACCAGGCTAACAGCCAGGCTAACAGCTAGCCTGCTCCTGACCAGGCTAACAGCCAGGCTAACAGCTAGCCTGCTCCTGACAAGGCTAACAGCCAGGATTTATAAATCCTGCAGTCTTTGTTCACTCAGCAGTGCTTTTACCTTCTTATTGTTATAATTAGCCTGCATTAATATACAACAGGAACCTTCTGCTGTTCAGTTAAGTCCTGATATTATTTTAACATTGTGATCATTATTTAAATAAATATCCATGTGACAGTCATCTGTGCTGTGACGTTGCCTCTATGATTACTAACAAACTGCTGGCCATATTGTTGTTAGAAGTCTGGTGAGTATAGTATGACAGTTGCTGAGATCATAAGAAAAGGCTGATACAGTGCTAAATGAGTCAGTGATAAAGGATAATATATAACGTCCTCTGCAGTTTTAAAAACAGGTAGTTAGTCCTACACTTAGACTAGGCAACACAGGCTCTGATTTCTTAATTTAATGATCAAAAATGCATATTGTGTTGAGATATTTCTTTTGTTGTAGACATGATTATAGAATATCAGCAGTTAAAGTTATTTTTGGCAACAATGCAAAAGAAGCTGTGTGCAGTCAATTGAGGAAGTGGTTCAATGGGAGGCCACTGATGTATAAAAGGTTATGCTTGCTAAAAGTCTTCCCCCCCTCCCTGTGAGGTTATGGTAAAGGTTTGAGGGAGAGAAGATGGCGTGGTGCCATACAGGATGTTAAAGTTAAAGTGTACCATGATGATTGTGTGGTAATGTGTGAGAGGTTTAATGGCAGGAAGGGATGGTCAAGTAGGGATGTGTGTCGTTGGAATTTAAAATGTTATATGTGTTTAAACACTGCGTGTGAGTTGCAATATAGATTAAACATTTAAGCCAAAAGGCAAAAGCATTTTTTCAATATAAAAGAAGACATGTTGGTCATGCATTAAGTTGTTTGCAATACTCCTTATCTCTAAAATAAGGTGGTCTGGTACATTCCGTTATAATCCAGCCTCTCCTAAATGTGTCGGAAGTAATTGATTGTTAGGGACGCTTCCTGAGTCTGGTTTCAGTCCCTCTTTAACAGCTCACTGATCTTTTGCTTTGCAAGTCCTGAACTGAGGGTCAAAAACTTTCAGTCTCATTCCAACTGAAAAGATAACGAATAAGCACACAAACACATCACATCACTGTGACCTGGAGACCCCACCCTTTGTGGATAAATCTAGGGGTGTAAGAGCCAAAGAGCCAGACAAATTTGGGGGAGAGCTGGGATAGTTTGACTCTGTATTTGTCTCTAGAATATTCTACGTAATAAAAAGGATTCACACATCAACATCTGAGATTCTGACTACTAATTGACTAAACCCTGAGACCGGAGCAGGATTTAGCTCCAACAGTGTTTAGGTGCTTGGTCAAAAGGGTCATGAGGGAGGGGTTTTTGTCACCCCCCATTCACAGAATGAACAGACTTCTGCCATCCTGGGGAGAGGGGAGAGGACACTTCAATGGTTTTTATACATATTATTACATTACGCTATTATATTTTGCTGTTTTTTAAACTGATGAATACATTATTACAGTCATGTCTACAGTGGACATTTAGTTGATCAATTTCCTTATTTTTATAGTTTCTAGATTTCAGAATCCAAGAGACAGACAGAGTTAGAGGGAGGTATGTAGGCTATGCTTCATATTCTAGCATTGTAGATAAGTGTTTTTATTTTATCTTAATAATAATTTCCTGAGTAACATTATCTTCTGCTAACTTTTAAAGTGCTCCTATTATATTTGTAGACTGCTTACGCATTCAGGTGGTCCACCATCATCTGCCACACTTTCTTGTTTCATTACAGCGTTGCAGTTGTTTTATTGAAGTTTGCCTGAAAGAGTTAGAATATTTCAGGACATGAACAGTGCATTTGCTTTCATTAAAACATGTTAGCAATATTTTCCTTCATTTTGTCATAAATTATTGAATGAAGAGTTAAAATTGTAAGTAAGAGTAAATCCAGGGTTTAAAGAAGGTTGTTCACTAACTCTCTCTGTTTGTCTGTTGCTATAGAAACGGGGAGGAGAGGGACCCAAACGTCACCACTGTCAGCACTGTGAGAAATCCTTCTCAACATCTGGATATTTAAAGAGTCATCTGAGAGTTCACACTGGAGAGAATCTACACAGCTGTGATCAATGTGGATCAGTTTTCACACAACAGTGTTACCTAAAAACACATCAACGCAGTCACACTGGAGAGAAGTCATACAACTGTGATCAATGTGGGGCAGCTTTCACACAACAGAGTACCCTAAAAATACATCAACGCATTCACACTGGAGAGAAGCCATACAACTGTGATCAATGTGGGGCAGCTTTCACACAACAGTGTAACCTAAAAACACATCAACGCATTCACACTGGAGAGAAGCCGTACAACTGTGATCATTGTGGGGCAGCTTTCACACAACAGAGTATCCTAAATATACATCAACGCATTCACACTGGAGAGAAGCCGTACAGCTGTGATCAATGTGGGGCAGCTTTCACAGTGCAGAATAAACTAAAAAGACATCAACACATTCACACTGGAGAGAAGCCATACAGCTGTGATCAATGTGGGAAAAGGTTTTCTGTGAGTGGTAACCTTGAAAGCCACCGGCGTGTTCACACAGGAGAGAAGCCGTACTGGTGTGATCAGTGCGGGAAAAGGTTTTCTCGCAGTAGTAGCCTTAAAAATCACGAGCTCATTCACTCTGCCTCATTGTGAACATGTTTCAGAGCCAAGCTGTTTTCCTCTTCTTCCTCTTGCCCTGATAGCTGTGTTCTTATATTCTGATCTTCTCTCCTCATTGAAGGCTGACCAGCAGTAACGACCATTTAAGATTAGGAAATATAACGTGTTTGCATTAAAACACTACCAAAGGAAACACATTCTTCTGCTTTGATTTAGGCAGACTAGTTGCTGCAATAGGGTATTGCTGCTCTCTACTGTTTGTTACCGACATTCACATAAATTATTCGTTTTTTATTATAAAGTCCACAACTGAAAAACCATCCTACTGAGAGTAATACATATAGATTATAAATTGAAAAGTCAGCATAATTAAATGTTCATTTAAAGCTTGGATCCCAAACTTACATACAGTGCCCTCAAGTCAACCTTGCACAGAGTTCCAGACTCCACTAATCCACACCTGCTGAAGCGCCTGCATGGATGTCCCTTCATCATCTTTATCCAGCTCCCGACAGAACATGTCCACATTCTTGGCTGTAGTGAATGTGAGCGTTCTCCCTCCACCAGTTACTTTCAGGGTGGCTGGATAAATAAGAAAGTTTGAGACGTCTTTAGCATGTAATTTACGCTGTACTCCTATACATTCCTGGCGCTGTTGGACGGTGAAAGCACTGTAGCCAAGCTTAAAATGCAGCGTTGCATTGGAGTCCTGAATCGGGCCGTCCTGCTGCCTCCTGAAGGACTGCTTGGCGGTCCTGGTATCTCAGACACCTTCAAATCAGCATATGTGTCAGTGTACCCTTGCCGTTGATTCTGTGTGCTCTGTCCATGTTGATGGTGGCCCTGTTCTGTAAGGAGGGAATCCAAACCAGTAGCTGTTTCTGCAGGAATCCCAGTGGGTCGTCTTTTTCAGTACAATAATGCACACATTGTTGTATCTCAATCTGTCCTCCATTTTGGCTAGCTTAAACTCAAATTTCTTCTCGTCATCAATGCAGGTTTCTTATCTGCCTGTTGTCTCCCTGCCTCTCAAGCTCTGTCCTGATGTGTTGCATCAATGCTTACTTTACCGTGTTGTGGACTGCTGATTGAAGCACATTTGTTGCTTTTCCAGGACCTTTTTGTGCCTGCAGACATATCACTAAGTCACAGTGGTAACAAATAAAATGACTGACGTCGAATGAGAAAGAATGTCCTGGTTTTTATTGTAAAATGCAGAGGAGGATGCGGAGCCTCAGCTCTGAGCAACCCTTGCAAACACCGGTCACGTGATCTTTTCTATAATTTAGAAAATACATGTGTAAGGACTTTAGGATGAACAGAAAAAGGAATGTTCAGTACAGTACGTCTCCGGGCTGCTTTTTTATTTGGGCCTTGACGTGGCATGGCTGCTCAAGGGCTATTACTTTGTTCCAACAGTTGGAACACTAAACGTTTTAGCATTGTGAGACTACACAGCGATTTGGTCCATGGTTTAACAACCAATGTGTGGAAGGTCTAAATTTGGACTTTAGGTCAAATTCAGTTTAAAACCTTTTAAAGTCAACTCTGCCTGAACAGTGTAATTTCTTTTAACAAGGTGCCCTTTAAGTTGTATGTCTGCATTAGCTTAACCCTCTGAGCCCGAGACACTCGCCCACGAGTAAAAAAGTACCTCTGATTCATAGTTTAATAACTTTTGAACCATACGAGCGATTTACTCACTTTTGGTTTCGTTTGAATCCTGACGTTTTCGGCTTTACGGAGGTCTTTTCCGTGTCTTTCTAGCCTCTACAGGGGATTTTCTATCCAGCCTGGAACTTCAGCCTCTTTGGGCTTTAAATCCACACTGTTATATCCAAGATTGGTCCACTTTATATCCATAATTCATCGCGTTTTGGCTCATTTTCTGCCGCTTATCGCTCTTACGTCTCTCTCTCTGTCTCTCCTGTGTATTTTTCAGGAAGTATATGCCCATATATGGGAGATAAAAGCACCCCTCTTGTATGGAAGGCCAGAGGGGACAAAAATGCCTATAGACTCTATGGAAGACAAAATAATGCAATATTTGGACACATATTTGCTTGTATAACATTGCTGTGGGTGTAATATCAATAAACATGACATTATTATGTTATTATTGGCATAAGTAAATGTCATGAGAGCAAAACGTCTGGACTTTTTTGGAAAAAATGCATGTATTTTGTCAACTGTATAAGTTATAATGATTATTTCTTCACAGTGTGACTCCCAAGACATATGAGAAGTGTTTTAGAGGTTTTACTTATATGTCTGTGATATCAATACATATCTGGAAGATTCATTTATTTATTTATTCATCTTTAAGGCCCCACAACCCTTTTTAACATGCAAGTGACCTCACTGCAACCCAAATATTCCAATAACCCAGTTTGTCCTAAAAAAAATGATGTTCATATCTTGACTGTACTTTTACAAGCTTTTTAATAAAATAAATCCAGACGGAATTTAAACTGTAAAAATGGCCTCAGGGCCCAGAGCGTTAAGTTAAGTGTAATGTCTTGTTGGTGTTGTGGTATCTATAGAGATTTGTGGTGTAGTATGGAACCATTGTCCTGTCTTTTATGTTTTTATGAAACTTATTGGCGCCTGTCTTGGCAGGATTCCCTGGAAGAATAGTTATTGTAGCTCATTGGGATTGTTCCTGGTTAAATAAAGGTTAAATAAAAATAAAATGAATCTGTAATAAGTCCAAACATTCCTCTCTTCATTACCGACATACTGGAAGTCGGCCATGTTTAATTGGATGCTCTCCAGTTATTGTTGTTTGGTAGATTAACATTATATTTTCCTACTTTTGGGACATTTCATTTCATATTCTTTGTCTGGTATTTTCTATTCCCTGTTTGTATTTTCTGTGACTGCATGTGGTTTTAAATCTGTTGGAGTTTCTTCAGACTAAAGCAAAGACACTGATGATGTCATCCAAAAGAAACATAAAGGACAGCAACCTGTTTCCAGAGGACACTAAAGAATGACGGAGCAGCAGGAAACAGAGCAGCTCAAATAGCAAACAGCTGATTTATTCATCTGACTCGTAAAATAACGCCAATGATTGACTTGTTTTAAATGTCTGGGAATGTGGAACAGCTCCATGCTGACTACCTGAAATAAAACAAGGCCACATGCTGATTATTGGGGACTTGATTTGATGGATTTATTCTTCCTGTTGTGTCTCTGTTTAAACTCCTAATTTAAAGGTAAAGTCAGTGTCCACTAAAAGTTGTGTTGTTGCTGCTGACAGACTAAGATTATTATTCTAAGTGTGTGATAACA
This sequence comes from Etheostoma spectabile, assembly GCF_008692095.1. Lineage (NCBI taxonomy): Eukaryota > Metazoa > Chordata > Actinopteri > Perciformes > Percidae > Etheostoma > Etheostoma spectabile. The sequence goes on along the minus strand of NW_022602823.1, from coordinate 61,102 downwards.
TTATGGGATGGATCCCTACAGAGATAGACCTTTTAGTTAAAGAGGAACATCCTTTTAGTTTAGATCCTTTAGTTTCCAACCAGACCAGAGTGGTGATGGTAGGAACAGTGGAAAGATGAACCAAGACGGCTTTTCATATATAATTTTTTTTGCCAGACTATGGATTGATTCATGAAATGCCTGTTATTAATAAGTAGTCATTCCCATATGGTCTAGCGGTTAGGATTCCTTGTTTTCATCAAGGTTGCCTGGGTTCAACTCCCGGTACGGAAATTGGAATATAGCTGGCAGAAGGTCTGCAGAAAGATCTGTATGATCTCTGACATTTGTCCTGTATTAGATAAGAGCTGTAGTTACATACGTAGCCTACACTGTTAGACTTTGCTGTAACTTCTACAGTTACTTACCATAAATGCCCAGTAAAATACCATTATTTTCTGTTACAGTTTATTACTGTATTATGCATTGCATTGTGCGCGGTAACATTTAATTTACAGTGATTTACCGTATTTTTTTGACTTTGCAGTAGTCTGCTGTTAAGCAACAGCAGTAATGCTACGGTAGTTGAATAAGACAGACTTAAGTAAAATTGTTAGTTTATGTTATAGAAGCATAGAAATTAAATATCTCTATGAAGTTAAATTATTTCATTTTACATTTGATTTATTTGGCTTTTAGCAGTGAAGGTAATTTAAAAATGTGGCATGCTTTTCGGCAGTGTAAATAACTTATTGAGAGTTGTAGAGACAAACAAGAAAGGGATTACGGATATAAATGCTTGACCGCCATATTTGACCTCTGACCTCACGACTTCAAAAGAATAGCGGGTAGATACTTCAAAGGTGTTGAAAGAAGTAGCAGCTTGAGACATCAAAGGAGGACCGCTTTGGTCCATGCGCAGCAGAGTCCGGTCACACACACTACTCAGAGAGAGCTGGAGCAGCGTTAAGGTAAGATCAATCTTTGCTAATTTTGTGACATTAAAATCTCTGCTGATAAACCTTCACAAGCAGCGACATTAGCTTACCGACCTGTGTCATAGCTGGGCTAGAGCTAGCTGTTAACTAGCTCCCCCCCAAAGGAAAACTTAGTCTCGCTCCAACCTAACATTTTCCCCGTGGTTATGATTAGCTAGCAATAATTACAACGTTTGGTAAAGCTAACACAACTCGTTTTACATACGCTGTTCGGGACATCTTTTTTACTTCACTGTCCCACCATTGCCTGAAATACAATGTAACCCATATTCTGGAAGTTTACGGTCGGTTGCTGCTAGCTTTTGAGCTAGCTGTTGCCGTATTTTGGCTAACATTACCTCCGGTTGATGCTAACGTTATGTTCCCGATTCTGTTTGTTGGTTTGTCAGTGTTTTAGAATGATTAATTAAAACTTATTACAGCTATATTATAGGCCTAGCATAGGCTACATGGTTATATTAGTGGAGGTAAAGTTAACATTAAATCGTTACCTTTACATTTTGCCAATCTAGCTAGTTAACATTTAGGCTATGTATTTTTTTTTTAAATACCCATTTTATATGTCGGGTGACAGGAAAAGTGTCACATACGTGTGTGAGTGTGTGTGTGTGTGTGTGTGTGTGTGCGTGTGCGTGTGTGTGTGTGTTTCAGGCCTGTGTGGGATTACTAACAAAGTGTACACAGAGTGTAATTTCCCCACTGGGGATCAATAAATATTATATATTAAATTATATTAATCAAAAAGAAAGCTGATGTGTGTATGTATTAATCAAAAAGAACGTATAGGCATATATGCACATGCATATATGCATTAAAAAGAACAGATATGCAATAATCAAAAAGAAAGTTGATGTGTATAATTATTAATCTAAATGAAAGTTGATGTGTATATACATTAATCTAGCGCGTCTGACTCCAGATCAGAAGGTTGCGTGTTCAAATCACGTTGTGGTCAAATGTCCAGGGGTGGCAGTAGCTCAGTCTGTAGGGAGTTAGATTGGGGACCATCATGTGAAGTCCCCATGCGGACCAAAGAATGGAGTGTGGGCACTGCCAGGTGCACTTGTGCAAGGCTTGCAGCCCACTCGCTCTGACAGTTCTCTCGTGTGTGCATAAACAGGTCCTGAGAGTGTGTATTTCAGGCCTGTGTGTGATTAGTAACAGAGTGTAAATTGTAATTTCCCCACTGAGGATCATTAAATTATTTTAATCAATAAGAAAGATGATGTGTACATGCATTAACTGGTGTAGATGGAACATCGTAAGCACCTTTGATCCGCATTAAAGGATCAAAAGCATTCCTTTGATGTGCCAACATTCTATTTTTTACAGTGAGATATCTGATTGGTGGAACTCTCTGTTACCATGGAAATGTTCACTGCACCTGCAAACTCACCAACAGCCCTATTTCATGCTACTTTGACAAATTCTTTGCTTTTCAGAATTTACATTAACAAATAATAAGTTACTTTCTTTTTGATTAATGCATATACACATCAACTTTCTTTTTGATTTATAAATGTACACATCAACTTTCTTTTTGATTTATAAATGTACACATCAACTTTCGTTTCATTAAATAATCACCATTCATTATGTTCACGTCAACTTTATTTTAGATTGATTCACATAAACTTTTTTGATATTGATGCATATACACATCAACTTTCTTTACATTATATCATCACTCTTCATTATGTCATGTATACACATCAGCTTTATTTTTGATTAATGCATATACACATCAGCTTTATTTTTGATTAATGCATATACACATCAGCTTTATTTTTGATTAATGCATATACACATTAACTTTATTTTAGATTAATGCACATACACATCGACTTTCTTTCTGATTAATGCATATACACATCAACTTTCTTTCTGATTAACGCATATACAGATCAAAATGCTTTTCATTATATCATCACACTTCATTATGTCCTCATCACAATTCATTATGTCATTATCACAATTCATTATGTCATCATCACAATTCATTATGTCATATATACACATCAACTTTCTTTTTGATTAACATACAATATTTATTGATCCCCAGTGGGGAAATTACAATTTGTTAGTGATCACACACAGGCCTGAAATACACACACATGCTCAGGACCATGCACAAATGGAGAGAGGTATGAGTGAGTGGGCTGCCAGCTGGACCAGCACCCTGAGCAGTTGGGGGGAGGGGGGGGGTTCAGTGCCTTGCGAGCAAGTGGCATCTCTCCAGCCACCAATCCACACTCTTTACTTTGGTCCACATGGGCACTTGCAGAGGCCGACTGAGCTACTTACACCACTAAACATTTGACCCCGAGTGATTTAAACACACAACCTTCTGATCTGGAGTCAGACACACTGCCGTTGCGCCACGAGATCCACTGATTAATGCATATACACATCAACTTTCTTTTAGATTGATGCATATACACATCAACTTTATTTGTTAATAAGATCACATAAGATCCCCAGTGGGAAAATTGCAATTTACACTCTGTTAGTAACCACACACAGGTCTGAAAAACACTCACACACGCTCAGGACCTATTCATGCACAAATGGAGAGATGTCAGAGTGAGTGGGCTGCCAGCTGGACCTGTGCCTTTGGGGGGGGTTCAGTGCCTTGCTCAAGAGTACCTGGCAGTGCCCAGGAGGTGAAGTGGCATCTCTTCAGCCACATGTGGACTTGAACCGTCATTGTATTATACTTAGACTTATCTTTATTGATCCTTTTGGGATGACTCCCTCAAGGAAATTGAAAGTTACAGCAGCAGTTTTAGCAAGAAAAAGAAATAAAAAATGGATGAAAAAAGACAGTATAAAGACAGCAAAATAACAATAATAAGAACAACAATAAGAACATTCGTCAAATAAACAAAGAAAAGACCATAAATTATTATTAAAGTGTCAGTGTTGAGTCCAGTGTTAAAGTGATAAAGTGACCAGGTGTGAATTTAAGTCCAGGTGTGCATGTATGTTTGTCTGTATGTGTACTGTACGTATGTATGTGTACTGTGTGTATATATGTATGTATGTGTGTATGTATGTATGTATGTATGTATGTGTATTGTCCTCTCTGCCCTATTTCCGTCTCCCCCCTAGTGAGGAGTTGTACAGTCTGATGGCATGAGGGACAAAGGAGTCCTTAAGGCTGAATCCCATTCCTTCCCCTTACCCCTACCCCTTGGCCCTTACCCCTACCCCTTGGCCCTTGAAACCAAGGGGTAGGGGTAAGGGGTGAAAACATACCCCTATGAATTGGGACACCACTTGGTGACATCACCATACAGTATTGATCACAAACCTCCAAGATGCCGTCTAGGTCTGTTGATTGTGTGGGTTTGGACAACAGTGTTATATATTTTATAGTTATTTTAGGTTCACTTTGGTAGTGCAGAGTACTTATCTGTGTAGTACTTAGGTCTGTTTGCAATACAAATGTGTATACACATGCATCATGTGTACATATACATACATATACACCCTGTATACATGGTGTGTGTATATCTGTTTCAGTTATCACCGTTTTGAATGTCATTGATGTTCACAAAAACATTTTGTTGACAAAAATCTGTCTTTATTGGTGATAAATTGAACATAACAGGCAAAAACGTTACATAAAATAATGTTACAGAACCATTGTCAACTATTAGAACCATAACTAACATGTCGCACACAATAAAAGGCACTCATGTGTAAAACTAAAAAAATACACACAAGACCACAAACAAACTACACACACACTACACTGTTGTAGCTACAGCTGCTCTGATATTCCAGACCAGTCTGGAGCCTTTTGGCCAGTAACCCCCCCTCACATATCATCAGTGTCCCATATCAAAACCAACAACAATATAACAAGTGCATGAACAATGAACAGGAATTAATTAAATATTATTACAATAATAGTAGGCTACCAATGCAATAATGAATGGGTACAACATGAACATATGAATTAGGAAAGTCTGCTCGTTTGCAGCCCCAACCTGGATCAGCTGCTGTGTCCTCCTGTGTCCTCCTGTGTGAGACAGGGCGGTATATGTTAAGCACGTAGCGATGTATCATAGACCGTTAATATATATATAGCTATACAATCTATGCGATCTATACAGTCCATTCAAGGCAGAAATATGTGGACTGTTCAACGTTAGCGTTAGCGATTAGCGTTAGCGATTAGCGTTAGCATTGCAAGCTAGCGATTTTAAAAAGTTTCAGTTAGGAACATGGGTACACATGTACAGGACTGCATAGACCACAAAACAAGACTGTCGTAACTTTTTAATCAATTATTTAAACCTGAAAGTACTTACATCATGTGTCTCTCTGGTTGATGCAGCAGCCACACACTGCCTGTGTGTTTTCTAGTGAGGTCGCGTTCACACTAGATCCGTAGGGGTATACAGCCCTTGATCCATGCCCTACCCCTAGCTCGTAATACGTATTGGACCGGCACTAGGTGCCGCGTGAACGCGCAAAAGGTAGGGGAAGGGCCAAGGGGTAGGGGTAAGGGGAAGGAATGGGATTCAGCCTAAGTCTGTTGGTCCGGCATTTGGGAAGGAGCAGCCTTCCACTGAACCGGCTCCTCTGGGTGCTGATGACGGTGTGCAGGGGGTGGCTGGCATTTTCAGTAATGTCCAGCAGTTTGTCCAATGTCCTTCTCTCTGCCACCGTCACCAGTGATTCCAGCTTCATGCCGACCACAGAGCCGGCCCGCCTGATCAGTTTTTCCAGCCTGTGGATGTCCTTCTTTGTTATGCTGCCCCCCCAGCACACCACAGTGTAGAAGAGGACACTGGTGACCACAGACTGGTAGAACATCCACAGCAGTTTGCTGCAGTTTTTAAAGGAGCGCAGTCTCCTCAGGAAGTACAGCCGGCTCTGTGTCTTCCTATACAGGTGGCTGCTGTGTGTTGTCCAGTCCAGTTTGTTGTCCAGCCACAGCCCGAGGTATTTGTATGATTCAACTGCCTCCACCTCAACTCCCTCTAGCAGGACTGGTCTTGGTCTGGACCTCCCAAAGTCAACGACCAGCTCCTTCATCTTAGAGGTGTTGAGCTGTAGGCAGTTAGTGCGACACCAGAGAGCAAAGTCCCCCACCAGACTCCGATACTCCTCCTCCCTGTCACCCCTGATACACCCAACGATGGCTGTGTCATCTGCGTACTTCTGTATGTGACACAGCTCTGAGTTGTAACAGTCCGAGGTGTACAGGGTGAAGAGAAGAGGGGCCAGCACTGTGCCCTGGGGGGCTCCAGTGCTGCTGACCACAGTATCAGACATGATGTCCTTCAGCCTAAAGTACTGTGGCCTGTCGGTGAGGTAGTCTCTGATCCAGTGTACCAGATAGGGGTCCACTCCCATCCTGATCAATTTGTCCTGGAGTATAGGGGGCCGGATGGTATTGAAGGCACTGTAGAAGTCCAAGAAGAGGACCCTCACTGTGCCATTCCCCTTATCCAGATGGGTGTGGACCCGGTGTAGCAGGTAGAGGATGGCGTCCTCCACACCTAAATCTGGCTGGTACGCAAACTGTAGGAGGTCCTGGGCGTGCTGTACCTGGGGTCTGAGGAGGCTGAGGAAGAGCCGCTCCAACGTCTTCATCAGGAGTGAAGTGAGTGCCACCGGTCGGAAGTCATTCAGCTCGCTGGGCCTGTTCTTCTTGGGAACTGGAACGATGAAGGATGTCTTCCAAAGGGTGGGCACTCTCCCTAGCTGCAGGCTAAGGTTGAAGATCCGTTGGAGCGGCTCCCCAGTTCTGCAGCGCAGGTCTTCAGCAGTCTCGGACACACTTTATCCGGGCCTGCTGCTTTCCTGGGCCGGAGCTTCCTCAGCTGCTCTCTGACCTGGTCTGTGGTGATGTGGGGCGGGGACTGTATTAAGGAGAAGGAGGGGGTATTGTGGTGTTGGGGGGGAGGTGTGTAGACTGTGTAGACGTGGTGGTGTCAGGGGGGAGGTGTGTGGAGGGAAGGGAACATTGCTGCAGTGAGGGTGAGTTGGGGTGGGGTGGGCAAAGGCTGGTTAAACCTGTTGAAAAAGTTATTCAGCTCCTTGGCCATCTCCATTGTCCCCCAAGTTGTTCTGGTCTTTGTGTTGTGACCTGTGATGGTCCTCACACCTTCCCAGACCTCCCTCATGTTGTTCTCCCTCAGCTTCTGCTCCACCTTCCTCCTGTAGCTGTCCTTAGCTTCCCTCACACAGTGTTTCACCTCCCGCTGTGCTGTCTTCATGGCCTCCCTGTCTCTGCTCCTGAAGGTAGCCTTCTTCCTGTTAAGGACAGCCTTAACCTCCCGTGTTACCCATGGCTTGTTATTAGGGTAACAGCGTACAGTCTTGATAGGGGAGACCACGTCTGCGCAAATAAACACAAAACACATCAAAGACCTGAATCACATCAATCACCTAAACACATCAAACACCTGAAACACATCAAACACTTGAAACATATAAAACACCTGAAACACATCAAACACATCAAAGACATAAAAGACAATAACATCTGAAACACATTAATCACCAGCTTCAGGTAAGGAGGCCTCAAAGACCAACTGCTTTTGCATCGAACGGTCCCTGCGTTCTGAAAGCGAGGCCTCCAAAGACAAACTGCTTTCGCAGCGCCTGGTCTCTGCCGAAGGGAGATTTCTGTGTCTTTTTTGATTCAAAACCAGGTTGATTTGCAATATGAATACTGTGAAAGTAACAAAACACTTAACACATGTATATGCATTAACCAAAAAGAAAGTTAATCTGTATGCATTAATCAGAAAAAAAGTTCATGTGTATATGCATTAATCAAAAAGAAATTTGATCTGTACATGCATTAGTCATAAGACCTTGTGGCGCAACGGTAGCGCGTCTGACTCCAGATCAGAAGGTTGCGTGTTCAAATCACGTCAGGGTCAAATGTTGGTGGGTGGCAGTAGTTGGGTGTCCTTCACCAGCAGGGTGAGCATCAAAGGCTTCATTTCCTGTATTAACATAGGCTTTTATGCACCAATTTACATATACATCTAATACCTGAAAACATTAAAAACATCTAACACCTGAAACACCTGAATCACTTCAGAACCTGAAACACATCAAAGACATCAAACACCTGGAACACATCCAACACCGGAAGCACAAACAGATCAAACACCTGAAACATATCAAACACATCAAAGACACCTGAAACACATCAAACCTGAAACACATCAAACACGTGAAACACATCAAACATCTGAAACAGATAAAACACGTCAAATGCTTGAAACTAATCAAACACCTGAAAACATCAAACACCTGAAACAAATCAAAAACCTAAACATATCAAACACCTGAAAAACATCAAATACATCAAACACATCAAGACATCAAGCGAGTGAAACATATAAAAACATCAAAAACCTGAAACAAATCAAAAACCTAAAACATATCAAACACCTGAAACACATCAAATACATCAAACACATCAAAGACATCAACACCTGAAACACATAAAAGACATTAAACACATCAAAGACCTGAAACACATCAAATAACAGAAACACAAACACAGCAAACACCTGAAACACATAGAACACCGGAAGCACAAACACATAAAAAACATAAAACACATCAAAGACATAAAACACCTGAAACACATCAAACACATCAAAGACATCAAACACCTGAAACACATAAAAAACATCAAACACCTGAAACACATCAAACACCTGGAACACATCAAAAACCTAAAACACATCAAACACCTGAAACACCTGAAAGATATCAAACACATGAAACACCTGAAACAAATCAAACACCTTAAACACATCAAATACCTGAAACACATCAAACATATCAAACAACTCAAACACCTGAAACAAATTGAACACCTGAAACACATCAAACACTTGAAACATATCAAACACCTGAAACACATCAAACACCTGAAAGATATCAAAAACATCAAACATCTCGAACGTCTGAAACAAATTGAACACCTGAAACACATGAAACACCTGAAACATATCAAACACATGAAACACATCAAACACATGAAACACATCAAGCACCTGAAACACATCAAACATTTGAAACACATCAAACATTTGAAACACATCAAACACCTGAAACACATCAAACATCTGAAACACATCAAACACCTGAAACAAATCAAACACCTAAAACATATCAAACACCTGAAACACATCAAACACATCAAATACATCAAACACCTGAAACACATCAAACACATCAAGCACCTGAAACATATAAAAACATCAAAAACCTGAAACACATAAAAACATCAAAGACCTGAAACACATCAAATAACAGAAACACAAACACAGCAAACACCTGAAACACATAGAACACCGAAAGCACAAACACATAAAAAACATATAAACACATCAAAGACATAAAACACCTGAAACACATGAAACACATCAAAGACATCAAACACCTGAAACATAAAAAAACATCAAAAACCTAAAACACATCAAACACCTGAAACACCTGAAATATATCAACACATGAAACACCTGAAACAAATCAAACACCTTAAACACATCAAATACCTGAAACACATCAAACATATCAAACAACTCAAACACCTGAAACAATTGAACACCTGAAACACATCAAACACTTGGAAAATATCAAATCCCTGAAACAAATCAAACACATGAAACATATCAAGCACCTGAAACACATCAAACATCTGAAACAAATAAAACACCTGAAACACCTGAAACACATCAAACACCTGAAACCCATCAAAAACAGAAAACACATCAAACACCTGAAACCCTGAAAAACATCAAACACATCATCAAACACCTGAAACAAATCAAACACCTTAAACACATCAAATACCTGAAACACATCAAACATATCAAACAACTCAACCACCTGAAACAAATTGAACACCTGAAACACATCAAACACTTGAAAACTATCAAACCCCTGAAACCTATCAAACACATGAAACATATCAAGCACCTGAAAAAACATCCAAACATCTCAAACACATCAAACACCTGAAACACATCAAACATTTCAAACACATGTAACCCGTCAAATGCCTGAAACTAATCAAACACATCAAACACCTGAAAGACATCAAACACCTGAAACATATCAAAGACATCACACACCTGAAACAAATCAAAAAATTTAAACACATCTCAAATTCAAAAAAAATCAAAGACCTGTAACACATCAAACACATCAAACACCTGAAACACGTTAAACAACTGACACACATCAAACACATCAAACAGCTGAAACACATCAAACACCTGAAACACATTAAAAACATCAAATACCTGAAACACATGAAACACCTGAAACTCATCAAACACATCAAAAACATCAAACACCTGAAACACATGAAAGACCTGGAACGAGTAAATGACATTACACACATCAAAGACCTGAAACACATCAAACAACATAAACACAAACACATCAAAGACCTGAATCACATCAATCACCTAAACACATCAAACACCTGAAAAAAATTAAAACACCTGAAACACATCAAAGACATCAAACACCTGAAACACATCCAACACCGGAAGCACAAACAGATCAAACACCTGAAACATATCAAACACATCAAAGACATTAAACACCTAAAAAACATCAAACACCTGAAACACATCAAACACCTGAAACACCTGAAAGATATCAAAAACATCAAAGACATCAAACATCTCAAACATCTGAAACAAATTGAACACCTGAAACACATCAAACACCTGAAACATATCAAACACATGAAACATATCAAGCACCTGAAACACATAAAACATGTGAAACACATCAAACATCTGAAACAGATAAAACACTTGAAACACATCAAACACCTGAAACATATCAAACACATCAAACATCTGAAACATATCAAACACTTGAAACACATCAAACACCTGAAACATATCAAACACCTGAAACACATCAAACACATCAAATACATCAAACTCCTGAAACACATCAAAGACATCAAGCACCTGAAATATATAAAAAACATCAAAAACCTGAAACACATAAAACACATCAAGACATCAACACCTACATCAAACACCTGAAAGATATCAAACACATGAAACACCTGAAACAAATCAAACACCTTAAACACATCAAATACCTGAAACACATCAAACACATCAAACAACTCAAACACCTGAAACAAATTGAACACCTGAAACACATCAAACACTTGAAACATATCAAATCCCTGAAACAAATCAAACACATGAAACACATCTCAAACACAAAAAAAAATCAAACACCTGAAACACGTTAAACAACTGACACACATCAACCACATCAAACACCTGAAACATCACATACTGAAACACATCAAACACATAAACCACATCAAACACCTGAAAACATCAAACACATCAAAGACATAACAGACATTAACACCTGAAACACATTAATCACCAGCTTCAGGTAAGGAGGCCTCAAAGACCACTGCTTTTGCGTCGCACGGTCCCTGCGTTCTGGAAGCGAGGCCTCCAAAGACAAACTGCTTTCACAGCGCCTGGTCTCTGCCGAAGCCGCTAGCCTCCAGCTACCCGGAGAAGAACCCTAAAACTTAAATCAGTCACTTAGACACAAAAAAGTAAGGAAATAGGGTTCAGGTTTTGAAAAACAAAAGTCATCCCTTGAAAGTCATATATTGTAAAAAGGGAGATTTCTGTGCCTTTTTTAATTCATAACCAGGTTGATTTGCAATATGAATACTGTGAAAGTAACAAAACGCTTAATCCACGGAGAAATGCACACATGTATATGCATTAACCAAAAAGAAAGTTAATCTGTAGATGCATTAATCAGAAAAAAAGTTGATGTGTATATTCAATTCAATTCAATTTTATTTCGGGTATCAATATACATTAATCAAAAAGAAATCTGATGTGTACATGCATTAATCAGCAGACCTTGTGGCACAACGGTAGCGTTTCTGACTCCAGATCAGAAAGTTGCGTGTTCAAATCATGTCAGGGTCAAATGTTGGTGGGTGGTAGAAGCCCAGTATGTGGTAGTTGGATGTCCTCTCCCAGCAAGGATTTGAGCATCAAAGGCTTCATTTCCTGTATTCACATAACCTTTTATGTACTAATACCTGAAACATATCAAAAACATCTAACACCTGAAACACCTGAATCACTTCAAACACCTGTAACACATCAAACACCTGAAACACATCAAACACCTGAAACACATGTCTGTTTTAGTTACAGAGTGAGGCATCGCACTTCTGTTCCATCTTTGTTGAGAGTTTCTCAGTACCTAGGTAAGGATTACAAGCCAGTCAGCAGCAGAGTATGAGGGTGTGCCATGCTAACAACTAGCCGACCATTATAACGTGTTATACAAAGTGACGTTCAGTCGCCACGGAAGTACAGGCTGGACTACAGTAGAGCTGTTTGGAGCAGTTTGTGAACAGTGTTTTCTGTTGGAGATGGTACGTCGCTTTGGGGGGGGTGACTTTTGGCTTTTTTTTCAGACTTGTTTTAAGCTTGCTGAAGCGCATTCATGATCCCTAATACCTTTCTAAACCACTTACCTTGGTCCCTGACCCCTGCCCTCAGAGCTGGTAGTTCTGTTCCTCTGCGGAGCCAGTCAGGTCCTCTTCTCTGGCTGACTGGAGGTCACCAGCTTCAGGTAAGGAGGCCTCAAAGACCAACTGCTTTGCGTGTTCCGGTCCCTGCGTTCTGGCAGCAAGGCCTCCAAAGACAAACTGCTTTCGCAGCATCTGGTCCTTGTCTTCTGGAAGCAAGTCCTCCAAAGACAAACTGCTTTCGCAGCATCTGGTCCTTGTCTTCTGGAAGCAAGTCCTCCAAAGACAAACTGCTTTCGCAGCGCCTGGTCTCTGCCGAAGCCGCTGGCCTCCAGCTACCCGGAGAAGAACCCTTAAACTTAAATCAGTCACTTAGATACAAAAAAGTAAGGAAATAGGGTTCAAGTTTTGAAAAACAAAAGTGATCCCTTGAAAGTCATATATTGTAAAAAGGGAGATTTCTGTGTCTTTTTTGATTCAAAACCAGGTTGATTTTCAATATGAATACTGTGAAAGTAACAAAACGCTTAATCCACGGAGAAATGCACACATGTATATGCATTAACCAAAAAGAAAGTTAATCTGTATATGCATTAATCAGAAAAAAAGTTCATATGTATATGCATTAATCAAAAAGAAATTTGATCTGTACATGCATTAGTTAGCAGACCTTGTGGCGCAACGGTAGTGCGTCTGACTCCAGATCAGAAGGTTGCGTGTTCAAATCACGTCAGGGTCAAATGTTGATGGGTGGCAGTAGCTCAATATGTGGTAGTTGGGTGTCCTCCCCCAGCAAGGATTTGATCATCAACGGCTATTGTATTACATCTAACACCTGAAACACCTGAATCACTTCAGACACCTGAAACACATCAAACAACTGAAAAACATCAATCACCTGAATCACATATAACACCTGAAACACATTTCTGTTTTAGTTACAGAGTGAGGCATCGCACTTCTCTTTCATCTTTGTTGAGAGTTGCACATGTGCAGTATGTAGGTAAGGATTACAAGCCAATCAGGAGCAGAGTATGAGGGTGTGCCATGCTAACAACTAGCCGAGCATTATAACGTGTGATACAAAGTGACGCTCGGTCGCCACGGAAGTAAAGGCTGGACTACAGTAGAGCTGTCTGGAGCAGTTTGTGAACAGTGTTTTCTGTTGGAGATGGTACGTCGCTTTGGGGGGGGTGACTTTTGGCTTTTTTTTCAGACTTGTTTAAGCTTGCTGAAGCGCATTCATGATCCCTAATACCTTTCTAAACCACTTACCTTGGTCCCTGACCCTGCCCTCAGAGCTGGTAGTTCTGTTCCTCTGCGGAGCCAGTCAGGTCTCTCTCTGGCTGACTGGAGGTCACCAGCTTCAGGTAAGGAGGCCTCAAAGACCAACTGCTTTGCGTGTTCCGGTCCCTGCGTTCTGGCAGCAAGGCCTCCAAAGACAAACTGCTTTCGCAGCATCTGGTCCTTGTCTTCTGGAAGAAAGTCCTCCAAAGACAAACTGCTTTCGCAGCATCTGGTCCTTGTCCGGAAGCAAGTCCTCCAAAGACAAACTGCTTTCGCAGCGCTGGTCTCTGCCGAAGCGCTGGCCTCCAGCTACCGGAGAAGAACCCTTAAACTAAATCAGTCACTTAGATGACAAAAAGTAAGGAAATAGGGTTCAGTTTTGAAAAACAAAAGTGTGATCCCTTGAAAGTCATATATTGTAAAAAGGGAGATTTCTGTGTCTTTTTGATTCAAAACCAGGTTGATTTTCAATATGAATACTGTGAAAGTAACAAACGCTTAATCCACGGAGAAATGCACACATGTATATGCATTAACCAAAAAGAAGTAATCTGTATATGCATTAATCAGAAAAAAAGTTCATATGTATATACATTAATCAAAAAGAAATTTGATCTGTACATGCATTAGTTAGTAGCAGACCTTGTGGCGCAACGGTTAGTGCGTCTGACTCCAGATCAGAAGGTTGCGTGTCAAATCACGTCAGGGTCAAATGTTGATGGGTGGCAGTAGCTCAATATGTGGTAGTTGGGTGTCCTCCCCAGCAAGGATTTGATCATCAACGGTATTGTATTACATCTAACACCTGAATCACTTCAGACACCTGAAACACATCAAACAACTGAAAAACATCAATCACCTGAATCACATATAACACCTGAAACACATTTCTGTTTTAGTTACAGAGTGAGGCATCGCACTTCTCTTTCATCTTTGTTGAGAGTTGCACATGTGCAGTATGTAGGTAAGGATTACAACCAATCAGGAGCAGAGTATGAGGGTGTGCCATGCTAACAAACTAGCCGAGCATTATAACGTGTGATACAAGTGACGCTCGGTCGCCACGGAAGTAAAGGCTGGACTACAGTAGAGCTGTCTGGAGCAGTTTGTGAACAGTGTTTTCTGTTGGAGATGGTACGTCGCTTTGGGGGGGGTGACTTTTGGCTTTTTTTTCAGACTTGTTTTAAGCTTGCTGAGCGCATTCATGATCCCTAATACCTTTCTCTAAACCACTTACCTTGGTCCCTGACCCCTGCCCTCAGAGCTGGTAGTTCTGTTCCTCTGCGGAGCCAGTCAGGTCCTCTTCTCTGGCTGAATGGAGGTCACCAGCTTCAGGAAGGAGGCCTCAAAGACCAACTGCTTTGCGTGTTCCGGTCCCTGCGTTCTGGCAGCAAAGGCCTCCAAAGACAAACTGCTTTCGCAGCATCTGTCCTTGTTTCTCTGGAAGAAAGTCCTCCAAAGACAAACTGCTTTCGCAGCATCTGGTCCTTGTCTTCTGGAAGCAAGTCCAAAGACAAACTGCTTTCGCAGCGCCTGGTCTCTGCCGAAGCCGCTGGCCTCCCGCTACCGGGAGAACACCCTTAAACTTAAATCAGTCACTTAGATACAAAAGTAAGGAAATAGGGTTCAAGTTTTGAAAAACAAAAGTGATCCCTTGAAAGTCATATATTGTAAAAAAGGGGAGTTTCTGTGTCTTTTTTGATTAAAAACAGGTTGATTTTCAATATGAATACTGTGAAAGTAACAAAACGCTTAATCCACGGAGAAATGCACACATGTATATGCATTAAACCAAAAGAAAGTTAATCTGTATATGCATAATCAGAAAAAAAGTTCATAGTATATACATTAATCAAAAAGAAATTTGATCTGTACATGCATAGTTAGCAGACCTTGTGGCGCAACGGTAGTGCGTCTGACTCCAGATCAGAGGTTGCGTGTTCAAATCACGTCAGGGTCAAATGTTGATGGGTGGCAGTAGCTCAATATGTGGTAGTTGGGTGTCCTCCCCCAGCAAGGATTGATCATCAACGGCTATGTATTACATCTAACACCTGAATCACTTCAGACACGAAACACATCAAACAACTGAAAAAACATCAATCACCTGAATCACATATAACACCTGAAACACATTTCTGTTTTAGTACAGAGTGAGGCATCGCACTTCTCTTTCATCTTTGTTGAGAGTTGCACATGTGCAGTATGTAGGTAAGGATACAAGCCAATCAGGAGCAGAGTATGAGGGTGTGCCATGCTAACAACTAGCCGAGCATTATAACGTGTGATACAAAGTGACGCTCGGTCGCCACGGAAGTAAAGGCTGGACTACAGTAGAGCTGTCTGGAGCAGTTTGTGAACAGTGTTTTCTGTTGGAGATGGTACGTCGCTTTGGGGGGGGTGACTTTTGGCTTTTTTTTCAGACTTGTTTTAAGCTTGCTGAAGCGCATTCATGATCCCTAATACCTTTCTAAACCACTTACCTTGGTCCCTGACCCCTGCCCTCAGAGCTGGTAGTTCTGTTCCTCTGCGGAGCCAGTCAGGTCCTCTTCTCTGGCTGACTGGAGGTCACCAGCTTCAGGTAAGGAGGCCTCAAAGACCAACTGCTTTGCGTGTTCCGGTCCCTGCGTTCTGGCAGCAAGGCCTCCAAAGACAAACTGCTTTTCGCAGCATCTGGTCCTTGTCTTCTGGAAGCAAGTCCTCCAAAGACAAACTGCTTTCGCAGCGCCTGGTCTCTGCCGAAGCTGCTGGCCTCCAGCTACCCGGAGAAGAACCCTTAAACTTAAATCAGTCACTTAGATACAAAAAAGTAAGGAAATAGGGTTCAAGTTTTGAAAAACAAAAGTGATCCCTTGAAAGTCATATATTGTAAAAAGGGAGATTTCTGTGTCTTTTTGATTCAAAACCAGGTTGATTTCAATATGAATACTGTGAAAGTAACAAAACGCTTAATCCACGGAGAAATGCACACATGTATATGCATTAACCAAAAAGAAAGTTAATCTGTATATGCATTAATCAGAAAAAAAGTTCATATGTATATGCATTAATCAAAAAGAAATTTGATCTGTACATGCATTAGTTAGCAGACCTTGTGGCGCAACGGTAGTGCGTCTGACTCCAGATCAGAAGGTTGCGTGTTCAAATCACGTCAGGGTCAAATGTTGATGGGTGGCAGTAGCTCAATATGTGGTAGTTGGGTGTCCTCCCCCAGCAAGGATTTGATCATCAACGGCTATTGTATTACATCTAACACCTGAATCACTTCAGACACCTGAAACACATCAAACAACTGAAAAACATCAATCACCTGAATCACATATAACACCTGAAACACATTTCTGTTTTAGTTACAGAGTGAGGCATCGCACTTCTCTTTCATCTTTGTTGAGAGTTGCACATGTGCAGTATGTAGGTAAGGATTACAAGCCAATCAGGAGCAGAGTATGAGGGTGTGCCATGCTAACAACTAGCCGAGCATTATAACGTGTGATACAAAGTGACGCTCGGTCGCCACGGAAGTAAAGGCTGGACTACAGTAGAGCTGTCTGGAGCAGTTTGTGAACAGTGTTTTCTGTTGGAGATGGTACGTCGCTTTGGGGGGGGTGGTGACTTTGGCTTTTTTTTCAGACTGTTTTAAGCTTGCTGAAGCGCATTCATGATCCCTAATACCTTTCTAAACCACTTACCTGGTCCCTGACCCCTGCCCTCAGAGCTGGTAGTTCTGTTCCTCTGCGGAGCCAGTCAGGTCCTCTTCTCTGGCTGACTGGAGGTTACCAGCTTCAGGTAAGGAGGCCTCAAAGACCAAAGACAAACTACTTTCGCAGCATCTGGTCCTCATCTTCTGGAAGCGAGGCCTTCAAAGACAAGCTGCTTTCGCAGCGCCTAGTCTCTGCCGAAGCTTCTGGTCTCCAGCTGCCCAGAGCAGAACCCTGAACTTAAAGACTCAACACGGCTTGTACATATAAGGTTCTCTATGGATGTTTTGTGACCTCACTCATGACGTCATCATGAACTCACAGCTGATTGGTCAGTAGTTCTTTTGATGTGTTATTGAATGCTGGGATTGTCATACACCGTAGACAATTCCAGTCTATAAGACTTTTCTCATTTTATTTTTAATTATTTTTGAGGGATGAAAACAAAATATATTGTAAAAAAGTATGAGAATATACACATCACACTATAAATGTGTAAATAATTTAACGTGTATAGAGCAGACATATTTTCACATGTAATTGGTAAATATTATATTGATTATTAATAGCTTTCTATAGCAGGATCATTCTCAATCCTTTTGTAAAACCTTTGTCTTTCTTGGAGTATATCCACTATAATGCCAGAACTTTCTGAAATTAATGAAGGAAAAAACTGAGGTGGTTGTTTTTGGAGCAAGAGAGGAACGATTAAAAGTCTGCGCTCAGCTTCAAACAACAATGTTAAAAACAACAGACAAAGCCAGAAATCTTGGTGTAGTCATGGACTCAGACCTGAACTTTACCAGCCACATTAAGACAATTACAAAGTCAGCCTACTATCACCTTAAGAATATATCAGGGTTAAAGGACTTATGTGTCAACAGGATTTGGAAAAAACTTGTCCATGCCTTTATCTTCAGTAGACTTGACTACTGTAACGGGGTCTTTACAGGTCTCCCTAAAAAATCAATCAGACAGCTGCAGCTGATTCAGAACGCTGCTGCTCGAGTCCTCACTAAGACCAAGAGACTGGATCACATCACTCCAGTTCTGAAGTCTTTACACTGGCTTCCTGTGTCTCAAAGAATTGATTTCAAAGTACTCTTGCTAGTTTATAAATCACTTAACGGTTTAGGTCCAAAATATATTGCTGATCTGCTACTACACTATGAACCACCCAGACCTCTCAGGTCATCTGGGACAGGTCTGCTTTCTGTCCCCAGAGTCAGAACTAAACAGGGTGAAGCAGCTTTCAGTTTCTATGCTCCTCATATCTGGAATAAACTCCCAGAACCTGTAGATCCGCTGCTACTCTCAGTTCTTTTAAATCAAGGCTGAAGACCTCTCTATTTGATGCTGCCTTTCTTTAAATGACAATCATTTCTTTAAATTTCTTATGCTGCACTGTAAATTTTTTCTTGTGTTTTATGTTTCTCTTTGTTTTTAACTGTCTATTCATGTGTTTTACCGTTTTTAATGCTTGTGATTTTTTATCTGTTTAACTGATTTGTGTAAAGCACTTTGAATTGCCTTGTTGCTGAAATGTGCTATACAAATAAAGCTGCCTTGCCTTGCCTTGCCTAATACAATTAATACAAATAAAAAATGTCATATCTTTTGCTATGGTTGGGCCTCGTATCCAAACTACTCTGGCAGATGATACTAGTGTCGATGTAGCCTTGGGAAATAATTAGCAGCTGGTAGACAGATCTCCCCATCGGGAAATAAAACCCAGTCTTCCGTGTGAGAGGCGGAGGCGACCATCCAAAGTTTCAGTAGTAATGTGGTTTTGTGTTGGAACAACTTGCACTGTTTGAAATAAGCTTTTGAGATACAAGAACGTCTTCACTTGGGACAGCAATTGACTCCCAACCCAATGGGAGAAATCCTGAGCTTTGAGATTTGGAGGGGCTGACTTTGATTACGAATGCTTGACACTGGACTTCAATCTGCCCCAGTGGGTGCTGTAGATCACTGTTTGATGAAGCCAACAGAACAACATAATCTGGAAAGAGCAGAAGAGGAATTATAAGGTGCCCAGACTTGACACTCTCCACCTTCTGCTGCGCCTTGTGAGGTGCTGTTCATGTCCAGTAGATATGCTTTTCCATCGCTTGACGATGTTCCCATTTAGGGTCAGGAGTTCTCCTCCCATGCTGAACACAGCCTGAGCCAAGGCCCGCTTCCCCCTCATGATTCACCCAGTGGAAGCTGTAGATCAATGCCTGATAAAGCCAAATGAACCACATAGTCTGCAAAGAGCATAAATGGAATTCTAAGGTGGCCAGACTTGACACTCTCCAACTCCTGCGGCACCTTGTTACGTTTTGTTCATGTCCAGGAGTTGTGCTCTTTCCATCGCTTGAAAATATTCCCATTTAGGATCAGGAGTTCTCCTTCTATGCTGAACACAGCTTGAGCCAAGGCCCACTTTTTATTATATCATCACCATTCATTATGTCATCATCACTATTCATTATGACATCAACTTTCTTTGATATTAATGCATATACACATCAACTTTCTTTGATATTAATGCATATACACATCAACTTTCTTTGATATTAATGCATATACACATCAACTTTCTTTTAGATTAATGCATAAACACATCAACTTTCTATTTCATTAATGCATATACACATCAACTTTCTTTTAGATTAATGCAGATACTCATTAACTTAATTTTTGATTTAGCATTACAATTCATTATGACATCAACTTCCTTTTTAATAAATGCATATACACATCACTTTCTTTTTGATTTATGCATATACACATCAACTTTCTTTTTCTTTATGCATATACACATCAACTTTGTTTTTATTATATCATCACCATTCATTATGACATCAACTTTCTTTTATATTAATGCATATAGACATTAACTTTCTTTTTAATAAATGCATACACATCAACTTTCTTTTAGATTAATGCATATACACATCAACTTTCTTTTTTATTAATGCATATACACATCAACTTCTTTTAGATTTATGCATATACACATCAGCTTTCTTTTAGATTAATGCATATACACATCAACTTTCTTTTTATTTATGCATATACACATCAACTTCTTTTTATTATATCATCACCATTCATTATGTCTCCATCACTATTCATTATGACATCAACTTTCTTTTATATTAATGCATATACACATCAACTTTCTTTTTGATTAATGCATATACACATCAACTTTCTTTTTGATTTATCATCACCATTCATTATGTCATCATCACTATTCATTATGTCATCATCACAATTCATTATGACATCAACTTTCTTTTTGATTAATGCATATACACATCAACTTTCTTTTTCATTAATGCATAAACACATCAACTTTCTTTTTAATAACTGCATATATACATTTTGATTGAAAGACAAGAACCCATCGATAAAATTTGAAATAAGTTTGCAAAATTCTTTGTCTGCCAATAGAAGAGAGTTAAATCTCCAAAGAGGTGGGCTACGTTTATAGGTAGAAAGTTGCATATTTCGTTTCGTTTCGTTTATTTCACACGTCATTATTGTACATTCAGACACAATTCCATGAGGCACAGCAATCCTATACAGGACGCATGAAATGGGAACCCCAAATAAGCTACTAAAAGCTTTTCCATATCTAATAATAAAGGTGAATGGTCAGATATTACAATACCTAAATAGTCAGAGGAAATTACACCTGCATTAAGCCTACTGTCAATAAAAAAGTAATCAATCCTAGAATATGAGTGATGCACCTGGGAAAAGAAAGGGAATTTTTTAAGGGTGGGGTTACGAGATCTCCATGGACCAACAAGACCATTCCGTTTCCTAAAATCAGAAAATGTTATAGATTATATGTTATATATGTTATAATGTTATATAGATTGAGTCAGATTTCGAGGATTAGAACGATCCAAGATTGGGTCAAAAACACAAATTAGATCCCCACCGAAGATCAGCAGGTGTGTGTTCAAGAAGGGAATGTACTCAGCAATCTGTTAGCGAATTCAACATCATCGAAGTTTGGGGCATTTACATTTACAAACAAAACCCTCTTTTGTGAAAAAGTACCAGCAACCATGAGGTATCTGCCATTCCTATCAGCAATAAATCAGTGGATGAGAACTGAACTTTTCTGCTAACTAAAATGGCGACTCCTCTAGCTTTGAATTAAAATTTGAGTGGAAAACTTGAGCCACCCAAGGGCAATGTAACCTACGGTGATCTTTGACGCGAAGGTGAGTCTCCTGCAAGAATACTATATCAGAGTTTAAACGTTTCAAGTGCGCAAAAACCTTAGATCGCTTAACAGGATTCCCCATACCTCTGATATTCACACTGATAAATCTGAGAGGTGTGCCTGACCCAGCCATGCTGGGATCTATAATGCCATTAACCATTTAAATAAAAAAAATAACATAAAAAAATGAAAATGGTCATAGAGAGCACCCACCCCCCAACATACCCCAAACACAATACACCCAAAGTCCCCATATAACCATAGAACAAAGGAGAGAGCCGTGTTCCCCCAATAACCAAAAGTTGTCCACAATAGCGTTGAACAACCCGGAGACCATGCAGAATAGACAAAGGTAAGAGAGAAAAAAAACTCCCGCCGATCTCAACACTGTTTAACAGTATGCACATGAATATAGTAAAGCACGTAAAAATGCAAAATGACAAATAATAGTAGGCCCTCAGTCCTGTACTATCAGATGGAGAAAGCATAAAATGAGGTAGTGCTGATCATATCTGAAGTACAAAATACAAAATACATATATTATGTTAATCACATACAGTAAGATTGAAGGAAAAAAAAAATACCTGCTATAAACAAACAGTGACACTAACCTAGTTAGTGTAGCAAGCCAGAAAACCTGAAAATCTACTGAAAACAAATACTGAACATGTAGATAAATAAGGCTGGTGAGTCCACAAACTAAGGAATAATAGAACAAAAATCTGAAAAGCTACTAGAGCTCACCCAGAAATCAAAGTTTTGACATAGTCGCTGGCTTCATCCGCAGAAACAATGTCCTTCTCAACACCGTTGTATGTGATGCGAAGTCGCGCTGGATGAATCCGACCATATCGAGCACCGACAATGCCACGAAGTTGGCGTCTGACCTCGTTGAAAGCAGCCCGAGCCCGAGCTATCTTGGCAGTGTGATCCGGGAAGAGTGAGACGGTCAAGTCTCTGACTTTCATCTGTCGGAGCTCTCTAGCGCGGCGCAGAATGTCAACACAGTCACTGTAACAATGAAATCTGCACACAATGGCTCGTGGACCATCACCAGGCTTGGGTTTGGGTTGGAGGGTCCGGTGGGACCTGTCCAAAAGAGGCTCTTTTTCCAGACCCAACGCTTCCTTCAGTAAGGCAGATACACATAACTGCACATATACATAACATTTCTTTTTGATTAATGCATATACACATTCATTATGTCATCATCACTATTCATTATGTCATCATCACTATTCATTATGACATCATCACTATTCATTATGTCATCATCACTATTCATTATGTCATCATCACTATTCATTATGACATCATCACTATTCATTATGTCATCATCACTATTCATTATGACATCATCACTATTCAATATGACATCAACTTTTTTCATAGATTACACCAACACACCCAAAACACACAACTGGTAAAACAGTTAATTTCGTGCTCAAAATCCCACATTGTAAACTAAACTCCAAAACTAATTTTCAAAATACAATAATACACTAACACTACACACTATGTCTAACAAAACACTGCAAACATGTTTCAAAATACAATAATTATTCCAAACACTAACACACGTTCTCTTCCAACAGGAACATTTAGTCAATCATAACACAATGACAAAAAAAACTCTATCATCAGCTGAAATTACAGAAACTGCAATATTTTAGATGTGTCAGGTATGCCTTTACACAATAGACAGTATACTGTATTGATCAGAGATGGTGTTTTGCACATGCATTTTATTTCTTTTGTTGAAAAAATTCAAATTTAAAAAATAAATGACTATCTCAGAGTAGCTTTATAGAATCTACAGTTTATGAAAAAAAAAGGAGGGGGATGCCCTCAGAGATGGAGGCGCTGGGTTTTGAGGGCGCCCGTGTGACCTCCTCAAAAGGACTAAGAACAGTGAGCATGTCTGATGCTAACCCCACTCATTTGGATAGATGATTGTAGAATCTTTACCCATGTTAGAATGCCAAGCCCTGCGCTGCTCCACCAGCCGCTGGAGCATGTAGAAAGTATTGTTCCACCTTGTTTTTTCATCTGTTATGAGCGTGTGCTGGGGGAGGTTCTACTGTGTTTGGAGCTCATGTAATCTGTTGCTGGCTTTGCTTGAGCAATGAATATGGCCAGATATGCTCCTGGCTTTGGAGAGAAGGGATGAATAGTGATGATATCATAATTAATGGTGATGATACAATGAATAGAAAGTTGATTGTACATGCATTACAGTATTTCTGAGTTGCTAAAACACTAAAATTCATTCGCAAAACCAAAGTTGCAAGTGTACAAACCACTTTATTGATTGAAGCACACAGTTTGTAGAACTTTAAACACTTCTCATGTGGTTAGACACAGCTAGCAAATCGGAATCGCTCTTTGTGCAAAACTGTAAACACATTGTCATTCAAAAAGCACATGTAGCATTTTGGTGCACTTCAACTCAGAATGGCACAACACAGCCCCAAAAGTAACACACTGTTGTCATCGGTAACACACAAGCACTCAAAATTTAACACACCTGTTTCAAATCAGTAATGTGTTGCACCCAATCAGTAATGGGGATATAAAGCCAGGTCAAATCCAAATGGGATGTGTGATTTTCACAATGGAGGGCAGGAGAGAAGGTGGAAGTGGACGTGGACGTGGACGTGGACGTGGACGTGGACGTGGACGTGGACGTGGACGTGGACGACAAGGAAGAGGAAGAGGAAGAGAAGGAAGAGGAAGAGGAGGAGGAGGAGGAGGAGAAAGAGACAGAGGAGGAAGAGACAGAGGAGGAGGAGGAAGAAGAAGAGAGAGGAGGAGGAGGAGGAGGAAGAAGAGACGGAGGAGAGAGAGGAGGAGGAGGAGGAGGAAGAGAGAGGAGGAGGAGGAGGAGGAGGAGGAGGAGGAGGAGGAGGAGGAGGAGGAGGAGGAGAGGAAGAACAAGAGCCATCATTTCCAATGAAATTAGAGCAACAATCATACACCATGTTCTGGTTCATGGAATGAGTATGAGGGAAGCAGGACTACGTGTCCAACCAAATATAAGCAGGTTCTCTGTGGCCTCCATTGTCAGGACATTCAGAGAACACAACCGGTAAGTGTACTATCATTTGTGGTCCCTCAAACTTACAGTACAGTATGTACAGTTGTGGAATGTCTCAGTAAATTACTGTAACATCTCTAAAAATTGGCCCTTTTCTTGCAGTATTACAGTAAAACTAATAATAGTATTACATAAAAATATATATTTTTGTATTTTACATATTTGGTTACATTGCATTAGGTCTGTCTGTACAATTCTAACAAGATGTTTATTCGCTAGAATTGAAAGACTGCCACATGCCGGTGGAACGAGAGGTATATTCTCACAAGAAGGGGCGGCTGTGGCTCAGTGGTAGAGCGGTTGCCTGCCAATCGGAAGGTTGGTGGTTCGATCCCTGCCCCTGCAGTCATTGTCGAAGTGTCCTTGGGCAAGACATCTAACCCCGAGTTGCCCCGGTGCTGCACATCGGAGTGTGAATGTGTGTGAGTGTTTATCTGATGAGCAGGCGGCAGCCCGGCCACAGTGTATGAATGTGTGTGAATGGTGAATGTATCCTGTAGATGTAAAAGCGCTTTGAGCAGTTGTTAAGACTGGAAAAGCGCTATATAAATACAGCACATTTACATTTACAAGAGCAGGAGACCATTATTGTCAATATGGTCCTTCAAAATAATCTCATTCGTCTGCGAGAAATACAACAGCGAGTTGAGGAAGACAACGAGAACTTTGAAGGAATCAACAGTGTGAGTCTCTCCACAATTGACCGTGTCCTGAAACGCAACCTGATAAGTCTCAAACAAGTCTACAGAGTACCATTTGAGAGAAATTCTGAGAGGGTAAAAGAGCTACGATATCAATATGTACAAGTAAGTAATACGTAATGTCCAGAGATTATAAAGCACTATTGAGTTACTGTACATCTTTACTGTGTTGAATGTAATGCAGCACATGTATACAGAGTCATGAAGCCTGGAATGCTATGTCATTTACGTTATATCAAAAATGAACTTTTTCTCATTTCTATAGAGAATGTTTCAACTGGATTCCATGGAGAGGCCTCATGAGTGCATCTTCTTGGATGAAGCTGGCTTCAATCTCACCAAGAGGAGAAGGAGAGGCCGCAATATTATTGGTCAACGAGCCATTGTCGAGTTGCCAGGGCAGCGTGGTGGCAACGTGACCATATGTGCTGCCATCAGCAGCTACGGGGTTATTCACCGCCATGTGACTTTAGGACCTTACAACACTGCCCATCTTATAACGTTTCTGTATGCTCTACAGGAAGCATTACTGAGACGTGAAGAGAGAGGTGATGAGCAGGCAGAGCATCCCATGTACGTGGTAATCTGGGACAATGTGAACTTTCACCGTGGTCCTAGAATCCGTGAGTGGTTTGAAAATAACCCACGTTTTATAAATGTGTGCCTCCCACCATACTCGCCCTTCCTTATTCCCATTGAAGAATTTTTTTCTGCATGGAGGTGGAAGGTCTATGACAGAACTCCTTATGCACAGGAAAATCTCCTTCAGTCAATGGATGCAGCATGTGACAACATTGGAGTGGAATCGATTCAAGGTTGGATTCGTCATGCTAAAGGATTCTTTCCCCGTTGTTTAGCAAGGGACAGGATTGCCTGTGACGTTGATGAGGTCCTGTGGCCTGACCATGCCCAGAGGCATGATGCTGAGGCAGAATGATTCCAAGACATTGCTATCGATCTGCTACATATTTTGTTTGTGACTATTTGTGTGCAGGATTGTGCAAGCACTTCATAATATATCAAATTTTTCCCCTGCTCTGCTTTGAGTGCAGTGTTTTGCATTTATCTCTGTAGTGTGTAATGACTGCTGTGTAGTGTTTATGCATTAGCTGGATGTGTGTGATATCTGAAAACAGTGTTTGGTTTTGGGTAAAGATAACATAGTTCTGAAGCAATTGTTTGATATAGCAAGACAAGTCAAAGGTTTTGACAGTGTAGCTTAAGTTTGGTGATTTGTGTTTAAGGTTTTGGGAAAGCGAGAGAAATGTTCAAAAAATGTGTTTTAGCAGCTCAGAAATACTGTAATATCAAAGAATGTTGAGGTGTATATGCATTAATATCAAAGAATGTTGATGTCATAATGAATAGTGATGATGACATAATGAATGTGTATATGCATTTATTAAAAAGAAATTTGATGTGTATATGCATAAATCTAAAAAAAGTTGATGTATTTATGCATAATTCAAAAAGAAAGTTGATGTGTACATGCATTAATCTAAAAGAAAGTTGATGTGTGTATGCATTAATAAAAAAGAAATTTGATGTGTATATGCATTAATCTATAAAAAAAAGTTGATGTCATAATGAATAGTGATGATGACATAATGAATGTGTATATGCATTAATCAAAAATAGATTTTATGTATATGTGCAGTTATGTGTAGCCGCCTTACTGAAGGAAGCGTTGGGTCTGGAAAAAGAGCCGCTTTTGGACAGGTCCCACCGGACCCTCCAACCCAAACCCAAGCCTGGTGATCGTCCACGAGCCATTGTGTGCAGATTTCATCGTTACAGAATGTTTCAAAGATCACCGTAGGTTACATTGCCCTTGGGTGGCTCAAGTTTTCCACTCAAATTTTAATTCAAAAGCTAGAGGAGTCGCCATTTTAGTTAGCAGAAAAGTTCAGTTCTCATCCACTGATGTTGTTGCTGATAGGAATGGCAGATACCTCATGGTTGCTGGTACTTATTCACAAAAGAGGGTTTTGTTTGTAAATGTAAATGCCCCAAACTTCGATGATGTTGAATATGCTAACAGATATCTGAGTAACATTCCCTTCTTGAATACACACCTGCTGATCTTCGGTGGGGATCTAATTTGTGTTTTTGACCCAATCTTGGATTGTTCTAATCCTCGAAATCTGACTCAATCTGCTATGTCTATAACATTCTCTGATTTTAGGAGACGGAATGGTCTTGTTGGTCCATGGAGATCTCGTAACCCCACCCTTAAAAAATTCTCTTTCTTTTCCCAGGTGCATCATTCATATTCTAGGATTGATTACTTTTTTATTGACAGTACTCTTAATGCAGGTGTAATTTCCTCTGACTATTTAGGTATTGTAACATCTGACCATTCACCTTTATTATTAGATATGCAACTTTCTACTTATAAACGTAGCCCACCTCTTTGGAGATTTAACTCTCTTCTATTGGCAGACAAAGAATTTTGCGAACTTATTTCAAATTCTATTGATGAGTTCTTGTCTTTCAATCAAAATGTATATATGCAATTATTTAAAAAAAAGTTGATGTGTTTATGCATAAATCTAAAAGAAAGTTGATGTGTATATGCATTTATTAAAAAGAAAGTTGATGTCATAATGAATCGTGATGATGACATAATGAATGGTGATGATAAATCAAAAAGAAAGTTGATGTGTATATGCATTTATTAAAAAGAAAGTTGATGTGTATATGCATTAATATAAAAGAAAGAAAGTTGATGTCTATATGCATTTATTAACCGGCATGTTATTTTAAGCATGCAATTGATATGAGTTGATCAGAAATTGTTATATTTATTGCTGATTTGAAAACTATTTACATGACAGCATCAAGCTTCAGATCAATGGTGTTGTCATGGTAACAAACAAACTATATACAGAACGTTTTGCAACAATGAATACAACACATGCGGTTGCAATTATGAAGTAAAATGTAATGAACAAGAGTTTTAATACTCCATATAACTTTCTTTTTTTAACTTTAAAATTTTTTATGATCAGTGTGATTATCACAGAACGCTGCGCGGCCAGTTGAGGAGTTTTATTCAATCCGAGCACGGATATTGACTCATATTACTCGGATAATACTTGTACTCGGCAAAAGTGCTTTATCCGTACCGGATACTCGTTTCAGCCGGATACTCGGATCACCCCTAATATACACATCAACTTTCTTTTTGATTATTGCACATACACATCAACTTTCTTTTATATTAATGCATATACATATCAACTTTCTATTTGATTTATCATCACCATTCATTATGTCATCAACTTCTTTTTAATAAATGCCTAACAAATCAAATTTCTTTTTGATTAATGCATATACACATAAACTTAATTTTTGATTTATGCATACACACACCAACTTTCTTTTAGATTAATTCATACACTCATCAACTTATTTTTGATTTATGCAAATACACATCAACTTTCTTTTATATTAATGCATATACACAACTTTTTTTTTTGATTTATGCATATACACATCAACTTTCTTTTAGATTAATGCATATACACATCAACTTTTATTGATATTAAAGCATGAACACATCAACTTTTATTGATATTAAAGCATGAACACATCAACTTTTATTGATATTAATCCATATACCATCAACATTCTTTGATATTACTGCATATACACATCAACTTTCTTTTTATTTTACGCATATAAACATCAACTTT
Source organism: Etheostoma spectabile (assembly GCF_008692095.1). Taxonomy (NCBI): domain Eukaryota; kingdom Metazoa; phylum Chordata; class Actinopteri; order Perciformes; family Percidae; genus Etheostoma; species Etheostoma spectabile. The sequence continues at coordinate 31,865 of NW_022602823.1, read as the reverse complement.
CTTTTTCATTAATGCATATACACATCAACTTTTGTTTTGATAAATGCATATACAGATCAAATTTCTTTTTGATTAATGCTTAAAAAACATCAACTTTCTTTTAATAAGTGCATGTACACATTCAATTTATTTTTTATTAATGCATATACACATCAACTTTCTTTTAGATTAATGCATATACACATCAACTTTCTTTTTCATTAAGATAAGATGGTGCTTGAACATGAAGAGCTTTGTAGGTGAGAAGAAGGATTTTAAATTCTATTCTGGATTTTACAGGAAGCCAATGCAGAGAAGCCAAACCAGGAGAGATGTGATCTCTTTTCCTGGTTCCTATCAGAACACGTGCTGCAGCATTCTGGATCAGCTGAAGAATCTTTATGGACTCTTTTAAACAACCTGATAATAAAGAACTGGAGTAATCCAGCTTAGAAGTAACAAATGCGTGGACTAGTTTTTCTCCATCAATTTTCGACAGGATATTCCTGAATCTCTGAATGTGATGACTACTGCACTGGGGAAACTTCGGTAGGCCTGGCCACGATTTCACGTCAGGGAGATTTTTCCGTGAAGGTTATGGAGAGTTTAACTTCGCAGAGTTTGATTGTGCGAAGTCAATACAAACAAAGAAATGTGTTTCCGCCCTGTTTCGAACAGGGGACCTTTCGCGTGTTAGGCGAACGTGATAACCACTACACTACGGAAACTGACGAAAAGCATTTATTTTGCATATTTGTGGGAAAATGCACCATTTTTATTTTACTGCAAATGTTCAAAAAGCTACAAAATAGAGATTTTAAACTAGATTCAGTCACAGATGCTTTGTCATGGATTTGAATGATAGCAAATATGTAGTAAACCTAAATATTTCTACATGCATTGACTGGGGTCTGAATGTTGGAATAGCGCCACCTATTTCTTGATGTGCCAAATATTAAGCCTGGGCATTCCTCGTTAGTATAATGGACAGTATCTCCGCCTGTCACGCGGAAGATCGGGGTTCGATTCCCCGACGGGGAGATTTTTCTACCAGCTAACCAATGCAAGGCCTCGAGGAAGTCCCGGCGAATGCATGGGACTACTTGGGAAAGTGGGCCTTGGCTCAAGCTGTGTTCACCATGGAAGGAGAACTCCTGATCCTAAATGGGAATAATTTCAAGCGATTGAAAGAGCACAACTCCTGGACGTGAACAAAACGTCACAAGGTGCCGCAGGAGTTGGGAGAGTGTCAAGTCTAGCCACCTTGGAATTCCATTTATGCTCTTTGCAGACTATGTGGTTCATTTGGCTTTATCAGGCATTGATCTACAGCTTCCACTGGGGTGAATCATGAGGGGGAAAGCGTGCCTTGGCTCAGGTTGTGTTCAGCATGGGAGGAGAACTCCTGACCCTAAATGGGAATATCGTCAAGCAATGGAAAAAGCATATCTACTGGACATGAACAGCACCTCACAAGGCGCAGCAGAAGGTGGGAGAGTGTCAAGTCTGGGCACCTTATAATTCCTCTTCTGCTCTTTCCAGATTATGTTGTTCTGTGGGCTTCATCAAACAGTGATCTACAGCACCCACTGGGGCAGATTGAAGTCCAGTGTCAAGCATTCGGAATCAAAGTCAGCCCCTCCAAATCTCAAAGCTCAGGATTTCTCCCATCGGGTTGGGAGTCAATTGCTGTCCCAAGTGAAGACGTTCTTGTATCTCAAAAGCTTATTTCAAACAGTGCAACTTGTTCCAACACAAAAACCACAATACTCCTGAAACTTTGGATGGTCGCCTCCGCCTCTCACACGGAAGACTGGGGTTTTATTTCCCGATGGGGAGATCTGTCTACCAGCTGCTAATTATTTCCCAAGGCTAAATCGACACTAGTATCATCTGCCAGAGTAGTTTGGATACGAGGCCCAACCATAGCAAAAGATATGACATTTTTTAAGAATGTATTATAGTGGATATACTCCAAGAAAGACAAAGGTTTTACAAAAGGATTGAGAATGATCCTGCTATCAAAGATATGTTTTCAGTGACAATATGATCGCCTACTTCAGGATCCAGGAACGTAGGCAGACAGCAGGAACCTAAGACGGATCCAAGAATGTAAAACATCAACTATGAGGCTAGGAAGTTGAGGTTCAGGTAATTTAATTCAATTCAATTTTATTTATATAGCGCCAAATCACAACAACACTTATCTCATTGCGCTTTTCATAAAAGAGCAGGTCCAGACCATCTTCTGTGATGTTATTTAATGAAACCGGAAAATTCCCACCAAGAGCAAGCACTAGGCGAAAGAGGCAAGGAAAAACTGAGCCAGCACTAACTATAAGCTTCATCAAAGAGGAAAGTCTTAAGCCCACTCTTAAATGTGGAGATGGTGTCTGCCTCCTGAACCCAAAGATGGTGTCTGCCTCCTGAACCCAAACGGGAACCTGGTGAGGAGCTTGATAGCTGAACACTCTGGCTCCCATTCTACTTTTGGAGACTTTAGGAACCACAAGGAACCCTGCATTCTGGGAGCGCAGTGCTCTGGTGGGGTAATAAGGTACAATGAGCTCTTTAAGATAAGATGGTGCTTGAACATGAAGAGCTTTGTAGGTGAGAAGAAGGATTTTAAATTCTATTCTGGATTTTACAGGAAGCCAATGCAGAGAAGCCAAACCAGGAGAGATGTGATCTCTTTTCCTGGTTCCTATCAGAACACGTGCTGCAGCATTCTGGATCAGCTGAAGAATCTTTATGGACTCTTTTAAGCAACCTGATAATAAAGAACTGGAGTAATCCAGCTTAGAAGTAACCAATGCGTGGACTAGTTTTTCTGCATCAATTTTAGACAGGATATTCCTGAATCTCTGAATGTGATGACTACTGCACTGGGGAAACTTCGGCAGGCCTGGCCACGATTTCACGTCAGGGAGATTTTTCCGTGAAGGTTATGGAGAGTTTAACTTCGCAGAGTTTGATTGCGCGAAGTCAATACAAACAAAGAAATGTGTTTCTGCCCTGTTTCAAACAGGGGACCTTTCGCGTGTTAGGCGATCGTGATAACCACTACACTACGGAAACTGACGAAATGCATTTATTTTGCATATTTGTGGGAAAATGCACCATTTTTATTTTACTGCAAATGTTCAAAAGCTACAAAATAGAGATTTTAAACTAGATTCAGTCACAGATGCTTTGCCATGGATTTGAATGATAGCAAATATGTAGTAAACCTAAATATTTCTACATGCATTGACTGTGGTCTGAAAGTTGGAATAGCGCCACCTATTTCTTGATGTGCCAAGTATTAAGCTTGGGCATTCCTCGTTAGTATAATGGACAGTATCTCCGCCTGTCACGTGGAAGATCGGGGTTCGATTCCCCGACGGGGAGATTTTTCTGCCAGCTAACCAATGCTACAAGGCCTTGAGGAAGTCCCAGCAAACGCGTGGGACTACTCGGGAAAGTGGGCCTTGGCTCAAGCTGTGTTCAGCATGGGAGGAGAACTCCTGATCCTAAATGGGAATATTTTCAAGCGATTGAAAGAGCACAACTCCTGGACATGAACAAAACGTCACAAGGTGCCGCAGGAGTTGGGAGAGTTTCAAGTCCGGGCACCTTATAATTCCTTTTCTGCTCTTTCCAGATTATGTTGTTCTGTGGGCTTCATCAAACAGTGATCTACAGCACCCACTGGGGCAGATTGAAGTCCAGTGTCAAGCATTCGGAATCAAAGTCAGCCCCTCCAAATCTCAAAGCTCAGGATTTCTCCCATCGGGTTGGGAGTCAATTGCTGTCCCAAGTGAAGACGTTCTTGTATCTCAAAAGCTTATTTCAAACAGTGCAACTTGTTCCAACACAAAAACCACAATACTACTGAAACTTTGGATGGTCGCCTCCGCCTCTCACACGGAAGACTGGGGTTTTTCTTTCCCTATGGGGAGATCTATCTACCAGCTGCTAATTATTTCCCAAGGCTACATCGACACTAGTATCATCTACCAGAGTAGTTTGGATACGAGGCCCAACCATAGCAAAAGATATGAACTTTTTTAAGAATGTATTATAGTGGATATACTCCAAGAAAGACAAAGGTTTTACAAAAGGATTGAGAATGATCCTGCTATCAAAGCTATTAATAATCAAATATAATATTTACCAATTTACATGTGAAAATATGTCTGCTCTATACACGTTAAATTAATTTACACATTTATAGTGTGATGTGTATATTCTCATACTTTTTTACAATATATTTTGTTTTCATCCCTCAAAAATAAATAAAAATAAAATGAGATAAGTCTTATAGACTGGAATTGTCTACGTTGTATGACATCACAGCATTCTATAACACATCAAAAGAACTACTGACCAATCAGCTGTGAGTTCATGATGAGGTCACACAACATCCATAGAGAACCTTATATGTACAAGCCGTGTTGAGTCTTTAAGTTCAGGGTTCTGCTCCGGGCAGCTGGAGGCCAGAAGCTTCGGCAGAGACTAGGCGCTGCGAAAGCAGCTTGTCTTTGGAGGCCTCGCTTCCAGAAGACTAGGACCAGATGCTGCAAAAGCAGTTGGTCTTTGAGGCCTCCTCACCTGAAGCCGCTGACCTCCAGCCAGCCAGAGCAGGGGGCCCAACTGGCTCCGCCAAGGAACAGAGCTACCAGCTCTGGGGACAGGGGTCAGGGACCAGGTAAGTGGTTTAGAAAGGTATTAGGGATCATGAATCTCCAAAAGAAAACACTGGTTCCAAACAGCTCTACTGTAGTCCAGCCTATACTCTGCTCCTGATTGGCTTGTAATCCTTACCTAGGTACTGCGCATGTGCAACTCTCAACAAAGATGGAAGAGAAGTGCGATGCCTCACTCTGTAACTAAAATCGAGAGGTGTTTCAGGTGATTTATGTGCCTTTGATGCTGAAATCCTTTCTTGGGGAGGACCCCCAACTACCACATACTGAGTTACTGTCACCCATCAACATTTGACCCTGACGTGATTTGAACACATAACCTTCTGAGCTGGAGTCAGACGCGCTACCATTGCGCTACAAGGTCTGTTGACTAATGCATGTACACTAATGCATGACTGATTTAAGTTGTAGAGTTCTTCTCCGGGTAGCTGGAGGCCAGCGGCTTCGGCAGAGACCAGGCGCTGCGAAAGCTTTTTGAAAGTTTGGCTTTGGAGGCCTCGCTTCCAGAACGCAGGGACCGTGCGACGCAAAAGCAGTTGGTCTTTGAGGCCTACTTACCTGAAGCTGGTGATTAATGTGTTTCAGGTGTTAATATCTTTTATGTCTTTGATGTGTCTCAGGTGTTTGATGTGTTTCAGATGTTTGATGTGGTTGATGTGTGTCAGTTGTTTAAAGTGTTTCAGGTGTTTGATGTGTTTAATGTATTTCAGGTCTTTGATTTTTTTTTGTGTTTGAGATGTGTTTCAGTTGTTTAATGTGTTTCAGATGTTTGATATGTTTCATGTGTTTGATTTGTTTCAGGGATTTGATATGTTTCATGTGTTTGATGTGTTTCAGGTGTTTGATATGTTTCAAGTGTTTGATGTGTTTCAGGTGTTCAATTTGTTTCAGGTGTTTGAGTTGTTTGATGTGTTTGATGTGTATCAGGTTTTTGATGGGTCTCAGGTGTTTGATGTGTTTCAGGTGTTTGATGTTTTTTATGTGTTTCAGGTGTTGATGTCTTTGATGTGTTTTATGTGTTTCAGGTTTTTGATGTTTTTTATATGTTTCAGGTGCTTGATGTCTTTGATGTGTTTGATGTGTTTCAGGTGTTTGATATGTTTCAGGTGTTTGATTTGTTTCAGGTGTTTGATGTGTTTCAGATGTTTGATGTTTTTCAGGTGTTTGATGTGTTTCAAGTGTTTGATATGTTTCAGATGTTTGATGTGTTTCAGGTGTTTGATGTGTTTGATTAGTTGAAGGTGTTTGACGTGTTTTATGTGTTTCAGGTGTTTGATGTGTTTCAGATGTTTGATGTGTTTCAGATGTTTGATGTGTTTCAGGTGTTTCATGTGTTTCAGGTGCTTGATATGTTTCATGTGTTTGATATGTTTCAGGGGTTTGATATGTTTCAGGTGTTTGATGTGTTTCAGGTGTTCAATTTGTTCAGGTGTTTGAGATGTTTGACGTGTTTGATGTTTTTGATATCTTTCAGGTGTTTCAGGTGTTTGATGTTTTTGATGTTTTTTATGTGTTTCAGGTGTTTAATGTCTTCGATGTGTTTGATATGTTTCAGGTGTTTGATCTGTTTGTGCTTCCGGTGTTGGATGTGTTTCAGGTGTTTGATGTCTTTGATGCGTTTCAGGTGTTTGATGAGTTTCAGATGTTTATGTGTTTCAGGTGTTTGATGTCTTTGATGTGTCTGAAGTGATTCAGGTGTTTCAGGTGTTAGATGTTTTTAATGTGTTTCAAGTATTAGATGTATATGTAAATTGGTGCATAAAAGCCTATGTTAATAGAGGAAATGAAGCCGTTGATGCTCAAATCCTTGCTGGGGGAGGACACCCAACTACCACATATTGAGCTACTGCCACCCATCAACAACATGTTCTCTTCCAACAGGAACATTTAGTCAATCATACCACAATGACAAAAAAACACTATCATCAGCCGAAATTACAGAAACTGCAATATTTAAATCTGTCAGGTAGACTCTTATACAATTGTCAGTATATTGTATTGATTATAGATTGTGTTTTACAGATGCATTTTGTTTCTTTTTCTGCAGAAATCCAATCCAAAAAAATGAATGACCATCTCAAAGTAGCTTTATAGAATGTACCATTTGTTGTCTATTACACACACTAGAGCCACACCCCCCACTGGACTGTAGGCCTATATGTGACATGTTTTTAAATTTGTGAGTGTTACAGTCAACTCCTAAAACTGTTCACGCAGTATAATAGCAAATATGGAAATCAGACAAACATTATGAGGAGAAAGAGCTCATTTTGGTGAGTAGGCTATGCCTTAAGCAGCAGGGCTAAGAAACGGGATTTGTGAAAGCACAGTTATAATGAAAATAATAGAAAGTGTTTAGCTTTCCAAAATCCCAGAACATAAAACTTAATTTCTATATTATCTCTAAATGACAGTAGCTCGCACACAGCAGGCATGGTGCGACACCTACTGGTCTGTTTTTGCAATCGATTTGAACTGCCCTAGAGGGTCCCTATGTGGTGGAAACCACATTAAATATTAATTTAATTGTATAATATAGCGCGAACAGTAACAACTCTGTGCACACAAGTTCTTGTGTGGGAGTAGTGGGATTTGGTGCTGGCAATAGAGTCCTTGTAACGTAGGATGTGGTTGTTGTACATTTCTTTGTGAATAGTGAGACCAGTTTTCCTATGGAGACGTTCAAGTTGCCGACCTTTGGCTTTCATGAGACAAAGATCGGGGGTGAACCAAGGGGCGGAGACAGAGAAAGAAACAGATCTGTTTTTCAACGGTGCAAGAGAATTCAGAATATTATGGAGTCCAGTGTTGTAATGAGAGACCAGATCATCGGGGGTGGAGAGATTGTGAGTGTCAGGAAGGCAGAAGGAGTGAATAGTTGAAGTGAGTGTGGCGGGGTTGATATTCTTTGTGTTCCGAAATTAAATAAGGCGTGGTATTTTTGAGATGGAGAGATGGAGTTTCACTGGAAATGAGAGGAGAAAATGGTCAGTTATAGGGAGTTCATCTGCTGTAAGGTCAGACAGGGTTACAACCAGAGCAGCAGATTAAGTCCAGAATATGTCCTTTGGAATGTGTTGGAAAAGTGGTATGTTGCTGACATCCAAAACTGTCTAAGCAGGAGGGGAAGTCTTTGGTGAGAGGCAGGTTGATATTGTCCATGTGGATATTGAAATAACCCAGCAGTATTATGTTTGGTGAGAGAGAGGCTAAGTGGGTAAGGAAAGCAGCAAAGTCATTTAAAAGAATCACTATTCGGTTTAGGGAAGCAGTAGACAGTAGCAATGATGGTTGGAGTGGGACCAGACAACTTGCAGACAGCAGATTCAAAGGAGCTGAAGACAGGATTTAAATCTCAGCATTGGCTCTCTGCAGGTTGTTTAAGCCACAAACGTCCCTGGGTGGACTTGAACCACCATCCTTTCAGTTAACAGCCGACTGCGCTGACCTATTGCGCCACAGAGACTGCACATGTTTGCTGTTTTATGAGCAGGAGCTCGATCTTCAAGCCACAAGCATTTCCTTTATGGCTATAGTAAGTAAATAGTATGTGCTTTATACAAGTTATAATGTTTATTATGTTTATTTTTACATATAGGACATACAGATAGAAACTGTTTTAGACAACAGAAATGTGAATCACAGGTTTTCCAGCCCCTGAGCCTGAACAGTAGAGCAGAGTGGCGCAGCGGAAGCGTGCTGGGCCCATAACCCAGAGGTCGATGGATCGAAACCATCCTCTGCTAATTCTTATTAAGTCTATTTCTAGTCTGTTGATGTTTAACAAAGCATCTGTGTCTGAAATGAAATGTCTCCACCTGCTGAAGAGTAAACTTAACGGCATGTCAAGTTTATTTCATCCATAAAAATGGAAACTACTCATACCTGCTGTAACACCCATAAAAAGGAACCAAAGTACAACGTCAAGGGTCCCCGGGACCCAAAGGACAATGCTACGGGTCCCAAGGACCCATAAGGCCAATGCCACGGGTCCCTGGAACCCTAAGGACAACGTCAAGGTTCCCCGGGACCCGAAGGACAATGTCAAGGGTCCTATGGACCCGAAGGGCAACGTAAAGGGTCCCCGGGACTCTTAATCTCAGGGTCGTGGATTCGAGCCCCATGTGGGGCGGTGGTGTTTTAGAGAGTGGGAATGCCTGAGTTCTGCACCGTATAATGTGGCTGTATTGGGGCAGATCGTCTGTCAATAGCAAGATTAGCAGTTCCATCCCAGTGTAAAAATCCCTGTAATCTACCAGACTACAATGTGCCTGCATTCTACAATCATGGCCTGTGCTGACCTCCTGTTCCTCAGATCAAACTAAAGTCTGGTGACAATGCATGTTCAAATTCTAAAACTTCAACCTATTTTTCTAGAACTCCAACTTAACATTCCAGAATTACAATGTAACATTTTAGAACTGCAATTAACATTGTAGGACCGCAACTCTTAAAATTCTACAACTTCAACCTATTGTTCCAGAACTGCAACTTAACATTCCAGAACTGCAAGTTAACATTCTTGAAGTTTGACCTAACATTCTAGATCGACAGCTTAACATTCTAGAAATTAAACCTAACATTCTAGAACTACAAATAACATTGGAGAACTGTAAGTAAAATTTTAGGACCATAACTCTTAAAATTCTACAACTTCAACCTATTGTTCCAGAACTGCAACTTAACATTACAGAACTGCAGCTTAACATTCTTGAACTTAAACCTAACATTCTAGAACTGCAGCTTACCATTCTAGAACTACAATGTAACCTTTTAGGACTATGAGCAACCTTTTGGGAACGCAACTTATAAAAATTCTAAAACTTCAACATATTGTTCTTGAATTGCAACTCAAATTTCTAGAATGAAAGCTTAACTTTCTAGAACTGCATCTTAACATTCCAGAACTTCAACATAACATTCTAGTACTGGAGTTTACCGTTCTAGAAATTAAAGCTAACATTGTAGAATGGCAGCTTAACATTCTAGAACTTCAACCTAACATTCTAGAACTGCCAAGTAACATTCTAGAACTGAACATTTCAGAACTTTTGGGTAAAATCTTTGGACCGCAACTCAAAACTTGAGAAGTGCCTGGCTAGCTCAGTCGGTAGAGCATGAGACTTTTAATCTCAGGGTCATGGGTTCAAGCCCCATGTTGGGCGGTTGTGTTTTAGAGAGTGGGAATCCCTGAGTTCTGCACAATATCAGATGGCTGTATTGGGCCTGTCAATTGCAAGATTAGCAGTTCCATCCCAGTGTAAAAATCCCTGAAATTTACCAGTCTAAAATGTGCCTGCATTCTACAATCATGGCCTGTGCTAACCTCCTGTTCCTCAGATCAAACTAAAGTCTGGTGACAATGCATGTTCAAATTCTAAAACTTCAACCTATTGTTCTAGAATTGCAGCTTAACATTCTAGAACTACAATGTAACATTTTAGAACTGTAATTAACAGTTTAGGACCGCAAATCTTAAAATCCTACAACTTCAACCTATTGTTCCAGAACTACTCACAAACAAAACAACAAACTTACTCTCATTCAGAAGCCATAGAACAGCGGTGCAAATATTTCATCACAGTGATGGCTTGTGGTAAGAAATTGGTCCTGACTCTGTTGGTTTTGGCGTAAAGTGCTCTGTAGCGCTTACCAGAAGGAAGAAGCTGGAATAGGTTGTGTCCGGGGTGAGATGGGTGAGAGGGCGCGAGGCCATCCGTCATCCCCGGCCCACTTGATGAGTGTCATCGGTGGAAGTCTGAACCAATGATTCCCAGAATGGCTGACCTAACAGCGTGCAGCCCACCTGCACCTATTAAAGCCAGCATTCCACTCCACTGGTATAGACTGTTTTCAGCCACATATAATGTTATAAGACAACATCACATGTCACTTTTGTGCTCTGTAAAATCAGGCAAGTGGTAACTTTGTTGCACCTGTTATGAATCACTAGTCATATGCATACAATACACTTCATTAAGTGAGAACTAGGCACTGCTGGGATTTGGACCCAGGATCTCCTGTTTACAAGACAGGCGCTTTAACCACTAAGCTACAGCGCCTTCTACAGATAAGCCTGTCTTGCAAGAATACAATGAGTTAATGAACAGGGTTGCTTCCATCCATCCATCTTCGTCCAGCAGCTCCAGTAGGGGACCCTTACGAACTCCGGCAAATGAAAACAGCTGGACGTGTCCTTGAGCATCGCCTCAGGACTCACTATTCATAGGCAGGCCTACCGAGAACAACAGAAGTCCTATGCAAGGACCTTGAGAGATGAGAGACCCTTTCCCCACAGCCCTGGTAAAATCCAACCTCCATGCCATGAGTCCCCTCATCACAAAGGTCATTAACCACTCCCTCCGGTCAGGCCATGTTCCATCAACACTGAAAACAGCTGTTATCATGCCATTTCTCATGGAAAGCTTAAAACACAGTCCTAATTTAGTCCTCCTCAACAGTAAAAATAGCATTTGCTGTGTGGCGTGTCTGTTTTTATTTCTCCCATGTTAACAGTATTGACCAATACGGTAGGCATTCTAACCTCAGCTGACACGCTCACGCCATGCAGGCAGTGTGCAGGAGCCCTAAGCTTCCAAGGTAAGACCGAAATTCATGATAATAAAAACTTTATAATCTTCACACTAAAGTTGCAACAACACCTCTATTCGCTTTACATGGACACATGTAATGTTATGGTAGAAAACAACACCACATGTCACTTTAGTGCTCTAGAAGATCAGGCTATAACTTTGTTGCACATGTTAAGTATCAGGAACCATGTGGAAACACTTTATTAAGTGATAACCAGGCACTGCTGGGATTTGGACCCAGGATCTCCTGTTTACGAGACAGGCGCTTTAACCTCTAAGCTACAGTGCCTCCTGCAGCAAATCCCGTCTTGCAAGAATACAATGAGCTAGTGAAAAGGGTTCCCTCCATCCATCCATCTTAGTCCAGCAGCTCCAGCAGGGGACCCCAAACTGCCCTTTGCCGAGCCACATAAACCAGCTCCGACTGGGGGATCCCGAGGCGTTCCCAGGCCAGGTTGGAGATGTACTTTCTCCACCTAGTCCTGGGTCTTCCCCGAGGCCTCCTCCCAGCTGGACGTGCCTGGACCAGCTCTCTACGAAGGCCCCCAGGAGGCATCCTTACCAGATGACCCAACCACCTCAGTTGTTTACACCGAGTACCTCCATAATGGCCATGCATCCGTATTCATCCCCAGCGGTGCTGTGGCTTAGTTGGTTAAAGTGCCTGTCTAGTCAGCAGAAGTGCCTGGGTTCAAATCCCAGCAACACCTTGTTGCTGCAGAGATTACCTGTACTTGTTTTTAAGTTGCCTGCTAATCAGATGTTGTTGTGGGCGGGGCATTAAGTCTGACACAGTGGTGAGTGAAATGGAGCAGTTGACTGACACAGAACTGTAGTGGAGCCAAAGTAGTGCATTTATTAATTAATTTCATTAGTTATCAGGCAAATAGAACACCTTTTGGGCATGTTATTAGTGTTTCTGAGGAAATGTAACATGCAATTTTTATTTGCTACCAGGGTACTTTCACAGGGATTGGGTTGATGATGACACGCCAAAAGAGATAATCTCTCCAACAACAAGGTGCTGCTGGGATTTGAACCCAGGATCTCCTGTTTACTAGACAGGCACTTTAACCAACTAAGCCACATCACCTCCACAAGTAGCATCACTGTTAAGTCTTAATTTGTCTTTTACCTTGTATAAGCTAAACATACAGTATACTGACTGTCAGTATTGGGAGTAACGGGTTAACTTGCCTAGGCTTGGCGGATCAATCCTATCCAGTCAGTCTGCAGAAGAGCTATAAGTACCTGGCAGGTCTCTCCCTTCAGCAGTTTGAGAACGCCAGCCCGTTCCTTCCCATTGGTGCTGATCATCCACATCTCACCCCCATAGAGCCAGTGAAGCTCGGTCCACCAGATGGAACACTCACCATTCGAACCAGACTGGGGGGGAACGTTTCAGAGCCCAGCACGGATCGTGGAGCAACAGCTACGGCCGCAACAGTACCTTTTGACGTCCACTGTTCCTTCCAACATGGAGCTCTTCCAGATTGTTGAGAATCTCTTGCAGCTGGATGTGCTGCCACACAAAAATGAGAAAGTGGTAACCAGGTCAAGACAAGACCAGGAGGCAGTAAGTCTACTTGAAGAGAAGACTACGCGTGTGGAGGTGGACAGAAAACTCTGCTATGCTGTAACAGTTTCCCTAACTCACCCGGCAAGGGAAAAGTACAACGCATATAAATTAAGGTAATGGGTGGATCTCTCTCTATTGGCTATAATTATAATATAAATTCAGATTTTTTTTTTTTTAAAGATTATTTTAGGCCTTTAATTGAGAGGTCAGTTGAAGATATGAAAGGGGAGAGAGAGGGAGAGTGACATGCAGCAAAGGGACTCAGGCTGGATTCGAACCCCGGCCGGCTGCGTCGAGGAGTAAACCTCTAAATATGGGCACCCGCTCTACCGACTGAGCTATTTGGGTGCCCCAGCTTTTTTGTTCTGCAAGCTCTCACCTTTTGACCCATATGTCAGCCTACTTATTCTCTACAATAAATGCTCCAGTCCTTTCTTTGCATTAATACTGGTTCTTAACATGCTTCCACTGACTCAGATTATGGAAAACAACCAAATAAGTTACCATAGTTTTGCGGACGAAACACAAACTTACATAACCTTATCGCCAGGGGACTATAGTCCAATACAACAATTGATTAAGTGCATTGAACAAATTAACGGCTGGATGTGCCAGAACTTTCTGAAATTAAATGAAGGAAAAACTGAGGTGGTTGTTTTTGGAGCAAAAGAGGAACGATTAAAAGTCTGCGCTCAGCTTCAAACAACAATGTTAAAAACAACAGACAAAGCCAGAAATCTTGGTGTAGTCATGGACTCAGACCTGAATTTTAACAGCCACATTAAGACAATTACAAAGTCACCCTATTATTACCATAAGAATATATCAAGGTTAAAAGGACTTATATGTCAACAGGATTTGGAAAAACTGTTCCATGCTTTCATCTTCAGTAGACTTGACTACTGTAACGGGGTCTTTACAGGTCTCCCTAAGATATCAGTCAGACAGCTGCAGCTGATTCAGAACGCTGCTGCTCGAGTCCTCACTAAGACCAAGAGACTGGATCACATCACTCCAGTTCTGAAGTCTTTACACTGGCTTCCTGCACCTCAAAGAATTGATTTCAAAGTACTTTTGCTAGTTAATAAACCTTAACGGTTTAGGTCCAAAATACATTTCTGATCTGCTACTACACTATGACCCACCCAGACCTCTCAGGTCATCTTGGAAAGGTCTACTTTCTGTCCCCAGAGTCAGAACTAAACAGGGGGAAGCATTTTAAGCTTGTTGCGTATTTCATTAGCAGTGTGTTGGGGTGTTGGGGGCAGGTGGGGCTTGAAAATTCCCCCTTCCCCCAATTTTACCATCACTTTTTACTGACAAAATCAAGTCTGTGTTTTGGTAAAAATATTTTGTATCAAATGTTTCCTGTTGTCAAATAATATCGGAAAGCTGAATCGGGCAGTGGAGCCATGAAAAGACCCCACGACAATCTACCTGACCATAGCCTTTCAAGTCAGTGACAAATCCAAGCTGCATTTCCTTTTTAGCAATATTTAATTTCCAATTTTGGCAAAAGTAGTTTGTCGTCCAATAGATGGTGGAAACTAGGCTTATCTGCTGTCACCTTTGACCGAAAAAATCAAGTTTTGCTTCAAAAGTGGTCTTTCGGCCAATATAATCAGAAAGCTCAATCTGGCAGTGGAGCAATAAAAACACCACATGCCAAACAAACTACTTAACAATTGCCTTTCTAGTCACTGACTGATCACATTTACTTGATGGAAAATTGCTAACATGATCTTTTTTATGTGGTTAGTTGGTCTAGCAGTATGTTTCTTGGTTTGGGTGTGAGAGATCCTGGGTTCAACTGCTGGACGAGCCCTGAAGGCAGGAGCTGTTCAAACCCTAATCTGTACTTTTAAATCCAGTTTATTGTTAAATTAACCCAGATTAGTAGCCAGCACAATTGTAGTACAGCATGTTGGCAATTTTCATATCCTGCTTCAACAGCACGCAATAGAAAAAAACTGGGAAAAGATATGAGGAACAATGAGCAGGACATGACTCTCCTTGTTCATTGGTCTAGGTTTGTGATTATCGCTTAGGGTGCGATAGGTCCTGGATGAGACTACTTTGCATAGAAGTAGAGGAATGGATTGAATAATCTGGTTTATTTATTGAATATGATGGAAAAGAGTGTCTCACACGAAGGTTTCATGATTATCACGTAAAGCCTGTCGTAAAAGGATTTCTGCGCTCATATCTAGACAACCTCTTTTTTTTGTTTCATGTTATGTCTTGGCAAGAAGTATTATGCTTTTGGGTCGTCCGTCCAGCTCTACATCACAATCAGAAATTCTTGATTGATCCCTGAAGGGAAACTCTGGAAAAAAACTTCTCCTTTGAGCCAGAATTGAACCAGTGACCTAAGGATTTCAGTTTTATGCCTCTACAGTCCTCCGCTCTACCAACTGAGCTATCGAAGGATTTTAACTGTGTCGGGCTCGGGTCGGGCTCGGACATAAATATCTTAATGCCTGTCGGGCTCGGGTCGGGTTCGGTTACTGCTCTGTCGGACGCGGGCCGGGCTTGGACAGAAAAATCCGGCCCGATCCGCACTCTAATGCACATGCCCATTCTTGTGATTTCTGAATAATCAGGGGCTGTAGCTCAGTCTCAATGCCCAGATGTATTACAAGATTTGAAGTGAACACTGCATTGCTCAGAGATGGTGGTATAGTGGTGAGCATAGCTGCCTTCCAAGCAGTTGACCTGGGTTCGATTCCCAGCCATCACAGTAGCTTTCATTGAGTTGTGTTAATTGCAATTTTTTTTTTACAAGAAGTCAGCAGAAAGGTTACTTGCACAACCTGGTTTGATAAAATGTCTTTGAGCTGCATGATTATGGCCAAAATGATAACGACAAATACTTTGATCAATATGGAGATCACGATTAATTATCACAATTACTTGTGGATTTTCTACTCCAAAGTGCTGGAAAGGAAGGTTTCACCAATCGTTGAACCTCAGGTTAACAAGGAACAATCTCAGCAAAGTTATTGATGGATGATTCTAGTTACTTCACCAAGTTCAGGCCAAATGACACAGGTGTAAGAGACCACATTGGTTGGCTTCCAGCTATGTAATATAGCTGGAATATGGCAGTGGTGGGATTTTAACCCACGCCTCCAGAGAGACTGGAGCCTAAATCCAGCGCCTTAGACCACTCGGCCACAATACCTGCAACTATCAACTCTCCACATCGTGACAGAAGCAGGGACCGTAACTAACGGTATGCTTGTTAATGTTATGGAAAAAAAGCCTTTGCAAGTAAAAAGCCAATACTTTATTAAAAACTGCTAATACTTTATTAAAAAAAATTATCACACTTTGTCATTTTTCTCTGGCATTGTTGATTATTAGAATATTGTAACCAGCATTAAGTGAGTAGGTTTAGGTCTGTGTGAATATGGGCTGAGCATTTACCTGGGCTGAATTTGTGAACATCTTCTTTTGCATATTCACTGTAAAGAGCCATTACTCCTCCAACTGCCAACTATTGTTCTAGAGACAATAGGATATACAGTTTTAGATTGCAAGGTAACTGTCAAAGACCAAAGACTACACGGAAATACCTCAAGTGATCAAAACAGTTTGCCAAAATTCGCAGCATATAAAACCACTCTTTAAAATATGTTCATGTACCATTCAAAAACAAAAGTACAATCGTAAAACACATACTACTTAGATACTGCAGCCATCCTGATCACAGCCACAGGGGGATCTGCATGTGCTTTCTTACCAGCAAGTTTCTGGAGGTCCAAATAGCATCTTTGATGGCAACAAAGGTTAGCCACTGTGTGAGCCACAAAGTGTATAGCTGTAAATCTGCTCCCTAAAAACAATAACTGGTCCAGCAGTCCTTTCCCTCTTTGGCTTCTTGGTTAGCTATAAACACCCTTGGGTGGACTTGAACCACCATCCTTTCGGTTAACAGCCGACTGCGCTGACCTATTGCGCCACAGAAACTGCGCTTGTCTGACATTTTATGAGCGGGAGCTCGATCTTTAAGCCACAAGCATTTGCTTTATGGCTTTTTGAGGTCGTGCTGCACATGTATGCTTATCAGGCTATTTTCCTGTTGCTCAGAAATTGGGGAAGCTGACTCATGCGGAAATGTAGAAGCTGGACGTGCATTGTACTGTTCTTAGATGTCAATTGGATTCTGACTTTGAATTCAAATATTTGGCATCCAAGAAAATTCCAGAACTGATGATGTATCAGTCATTTTGCTGGTGGTTTCTTGGTCACAGCAACAAGCTTGATCATACAGTTACACGCCATGTATCACAAAACTGTTGGGTGGGGCCTTATGTATTTGCTTGTATTACATCAAGTGACCTGCATACCAATGACCGTCAGAGATGGCAAAAGTACTCACTGGCCATACTCAAGTAGAAGTACAGATAATTGTGTTAACAAATACTCTGGTAAAAGTAGAAGTACTGATTTAACTTCTTTACTCAAGTAAAAGTAACAAAGTACAGGCTTAGCAATTTACTTAAAAAGAGTAAGAAGACTCGCCCCAATGGTGCTATTAAAAACCTCCTTCACCATTCTGGCTGGGACAATGTCTAAGGGACAGTTGGCAGGTTTCATGTGTTGTACAACCTCAACACAGGCTTAAATTCCTCAAACACAGCTGAGTGTGTAGGAGAAGCAGATAAAAAGACCTTAAAATTAGCACTAGGTTATTTTCCTGATAGATGCTACTTTGTCAATAAAATAAACGAGAAATTTCTCACACGTTCTAATTGACACATCTGTCGGAGCAGGGGTGCATGAATTTATGACAGAGTTAATAGTATTACATAACAATCTAGGTTTGTGGCGATTGCTAGCTATGACAGAAGAGAGATGCTGCATCTTCACCACCTTCACAGCATTCTGGTATGTGATAGACTGTCCCTTAATACACCCAGTGACACATGTAGATTGTCTTTCCATCTTTGTTCAGCTTGTCTGCAGTGTTGTTTAAGGGCCCTTGTGGTGTCATTTAGCCAGGGGTCCGCCTTAGGTTTAACAGCTTTAATCTGAAAAGGGCAATGGAGTCTAGGATTTCAGTGCATGTGGAATGGAACACAGAGAGAATGTGATCTGGGGAAGAGGGAGAGACCAGACCATTCTTGGCATAAAACTGTGATCTCACAAACGCAGGTGCAAACTCTCCAGCTGAAGAGGAGGTGATGCAGAGGTGCCTAGAAGCTGAGGAGACAGGCTTAATTGCGGGTGGTGTCTATGTCTGTGGATCTTCATGGAGGCAGCTTGATTGATTGTTATGCTCCCTTATTTGTGCGATATAACCGAGATCTAATTTTTTATCAAACCCGGGTTGCGAGAGTAACCTTTCTGGTTACTTTTTGACAAATAAAGCAAGTAACGTCACTCAAAGAAAGTTACTGGCTGGGAATCAAAGCCATATCAACTGCTTGGAAGGCAGCTATGCTCACCACTATACCACCATCGCTCACTGTATCTGTACTCCGATTGCCCTGTTTTTAAAACACCAGCCAATCACAAGTGTTACATGTGAATAATCAATGTGTGAGTAATCAGGAAGCTCACATTAAAAATAGCTGCAAGGTCTACTAAAGACTATTAGTCTCTAATAATTTATCAGCTCACCACTATACCACCATCACCTGATAAAGAAATGTTCACTGAAAATCTTGTAATACATCTGGGCATTGCGACTCAAAATGGGGTCTATCACTGAGCTCCAGCCCCTGAAGATTTTCAGATTCTTTTGATTTTTTGGTGAGATCACTGAATAAGAGAAGAAACCTGGGTGGAATATGTAATGATAATGTTGTATATGGCTTCAAAACCTGTTAGTGGCTGGAAATCAAACCATGGCAAAATGCTTGCACTGCTATGGTATAAATCAAAGTTAAAAAGTAACATCACTAAAAGACAGCTACTGCGATTGCTGAGAAGCCAACACCGGTCAACTGCTTGGAAGGTAGCTATGCTCACCACTATCACTGGGCAATGTACTGCTCCCTGCAAATCTTGCAACACATCTGGACATAGAGATTGATTTTTGCATTAATCACCATGAACACAAGGAGATTGCCCTTTAATACTTTTCTCTTTCAGAATAAGAGCTTCTGCAGCTCTTTTATAGACTGGACAATAACACTTGTTGGAGATGGTATATGTAGCGTATCGCTACCGTGACGGCTGACACGCGCCCCGTCACAGTTACCTACAATTTTGTTAATGAATGAGTATTTCACATTGAACACTTACTATTGGGTGGTCATTAAAAACAGGGCATTGCAAGTCAGAAACGGGTCTCTAGGTACTTCACTAAGCTATGTCACAAGGGACAACCTCATCCAAACGCCAAGTCATCACATTGGTTACCTTCCAGCAATGTAACATTTGCAAATGGCAGTGGTGGGATTTGAACCCACACCTCCAGAGAGACTGGAGCCTTAATCCAGCGCCTTAGACCACTCGGCCACACTACCAGCACATGACTATGCTCCATATCGTAACACACACATGGACCTTAACTAACGTAATGCTTGTTAACTGTTATCACTCTTTGTCATTTTTCTCTGGCATTGTTGATTATTAGAATATTGTAACCGGCATTAAGTGAGTAGGTTTAGGTCTGTGTGAATATGGGCTGAGCATTTACCTGGGCTGAATATGTGAGCCATTACTCCTCCAACTGCCAACTATTGTTCCAGAGATTATAGGATATACAGTTTTAAATTGCAAGGTAACTGTCAAAGACCAAAGACTTCATTGAAATACCTCAAGTGATCAAAACAGTTTGTCAAAATGGGAAAGGTCAGGTTTTTTATTGCAAATTCCAGCACAGTTCTAAAATTATTCTTTAAAATATGTCCATTTACCATTCAAAAACAAAAGTACAATCATGAAACACATACTACTTAGATAGAAGGAACTTGTTCAGGTGGCAATGAAATGATTCCAGAGACGTGTACCCTCTGGCACAGCGATACTTGGTCAGGACAACACCCCCCTTCTTGATATTACCCGTCTCTGTATGAAGCTGCACACCAGGCAGGTCCTGGATGCACTTGATGTGTTGTTACTGCACACGCCAGATATCACAAAACTGTTGGGTGGAGCCTCATGTATTTGCTTGTATTACATCAAGTGACCTGCATACCAATGACCGCAAAGTTTTATATGTACATGGTTTCTAAAGGCCCCTTGGGTGATCTTTGGGCTGCTCTATGGTCTTCAGCTGGAGGATAAATCCCAGAGTTGGCACACTCCAGGTTATTAAAGCAACACACATCCCTGGGTGGACTTGAACCCCCATCCTTTCAGCTAATAGCCTACTGCGCTGACCTATTGCGCCACAGAGACTGCGCCTGTCTGATGTTTAATTAGCGGGAGCTCGATCTTTAAGCCACAAGCACTTGCTTTATGGCTTTTTGAGGTTGAGCTGCACATGTATGCTTATCAGGCTATTTTCCTGTTTATATTTCCTTAGAAATTTGGGAAGCTGACTCATGCGGAAATGTAGAAGCTGGACGTGCATTGTATTGTTCTTACATCTCAATTGGATTCTGACTTTGAATTCAAATATTTGGCATCCAAGACATTTTTTAAACTGATGATGCATCAGTCATTTTGCTGGTGGTTTCTTGGTCACAGCAACAAGCTTGATCATTGACATACAGTTGCCCGCCACATATCACAAAACTGTTGGGTGGGGCCTTAAGTATTTGCTTGTATTACATCAAGTTTTCCAATAACATTAACAAGCATAACGTTGATTACGGTGCCTGTGTTTGTCATGATGTGGAAAGTTGATAATTGCAGGTAGTGTGGCCGAGTGGTCTAAGGCTGCTGGATTAAGGCTCCAGTCTCTCTGGAGGCTTCAAATCCCACCACTGGCATTTGCATATATTACATAGCTGGAAGGCAACCAATGTGATGTCTTACAGCTGTGGCATTTGGCATCAAATCTTGTAATACATTTGGGCATTGAGACTGGTTCAAATCTGGCTCGAAGGAGCAGTCTTTTCCAGAGTTTCCCTTCAGGGATCAATAAAGAATTTCTGATTCTGATGTAGAGATGGACAAACAACCCAAAAGTATAATACTTCTTGCCGAGACATAACAACCAAAAAACTGACTATTGTAAGTAATGAATGGCTTCATGAATAGACAACCATCATCCCAATGTATTCCATTAACAATCTATGAGTGGTCAATTAGAGTCCAATAACTTCTTTGGGGCAACTCCTTTTTCCTCCAGATAGAGCTCATTCAGCATAGAAAGTACCACTTAGTGCTGAATATCTATTCCAAAACTCCCATTCTTTTATTTATTTAGCTAGTGGTGGACAACTGCTGAAATGTACTTGCTCTGCATGTGTTAGTGTCTGATGATGAACTCACAACCAAGACAACCCCAAAGAGAAGCACTTATGAACACAATGATCATCAGTGTCTTTATTTGAGGTGATCTGAATGTGATTACAATGACATCTTAAGTTGCAGTCTTAACCAATAGAAACGTTTATGAACATTAGTGCAAACAGGTATAGAGCTACTTGTCATCTTGTTGTGGCTGAGTGGTTAAGGCGATGGACTAGAAATCCATTGGTGTCTCCCTGCGCAGGTTCAAATCCTGCTGACAACGAGCGCTGTTTTTTAAGAGTGGAGAGTCACAGTATACCAAATCGCAGATGTGCCTTCATAAAAAATATTGTCTTATCTCATAGGTACTGGAAGCAACCAGTCTCCACCAATGTATTTCTTATCAATCTGTCTTACAAGATTTGCAGTGAACGTTGTATTGTCCAGCAGAAAGGGAACAGGTTTGTTACTTTTCGACTATGATTTATACCATAGCATTGCAAGCATTTTGCCCGTGTTTGATTTCAAGCCACCGCATATTTCAATTTCCTTGCAGGAGTCATCCCAAAAGGATTAATAAAGATAAGTCTAAGTCTATCTCAGAAAAAAGTCAAAAGAATTTCAAAATCTTCAGGGGATGTAGCTCAGTGGTAGAGCTCCTGCTTTACATGTATGAGGACCTGGCATCTCCAGCAGGTATTATGGTAGAGTCTTTAAAAGAGCTGCAACAGATATTACCTCCTGTGGTAATCTGACTGGTAGACAGCACAACAAGCACTTTGAACGTACATGTTTTACAGTTTCTATTTACAGTATTTATTACTTGTAGTGTAGTATATTTACTGTATTACACTCCAGTTTATACGTGTGTTACAGCGGGAATAAAAGGTATGAGCACTGTAGTTTCTTTTTTTATGGGTGAAATAATCTCAACATGCCATTAAGTTTACTCTTCAGCAGTTGGAGACATTTCACTTCAGACACTTGCAACATCAGTTGCTGTGTTAAACATCAACAGACTGGATATATACTTACTGAAGATACAAAGCACAGGAAATAGTAGAAGATGGTTTCGATCCATCAACCTCTGGGTTATGGGCCCAGCACGCTTCCACTGCTAATATTAATATAAAGGCTTATATTGCAATCTCGTCACCCTACATGTAGGTGTACCTATTTTTAAATAAACACTGTAGTTTATGTAGTGTTTTTTTAATTTTACCTGTGTTTTTTTTCTGTGAGGGACAGCTCTGTCAGGCTTATTTATGTAGCATGGAAGCTAGCATTAGCTAACTAGCAGCCAGCCTGCTTCTAAACAAATACTTTTTAATTATCTCAACACTTTTTAACAGTCAAACTGAAACACTGGCGGTGAGCTCCAGGTCCTGCAGCTGCAGACGGACATGGATAGCTTCAGACCCGCTCACCACTAGTGTTGGTGGATTAGCAAGCTAGCGTTAGAAAACTAACCCCGCTTATAAATAAATACATTTTAATTATCTCAACACTTTAAACAGTCAAACTCAAACAATGGGGTGAGCTCCAGGTCTTGCAGCCACGGACGGACCACCATCAGTAGGTATAATGCGTGCCTTTTAAATTACTTTTTTTTTTGTTAGCGGGCTGGTTGGTTAGTTCGCTAACGCTAGCTTGCTATTCCCCCAACACTGGCGGTGGGCTCATGGGGGGTTGCGCCGCTGCTATCGGGTCTGGAGCTTTCCGTGTCCCGCTGGAGATCAGATCACGTTGAGGTCGGCAGCGGAGCTTTCTAGCGATGTTCCCCGCTGGCCGAGCCCCACTGACGGCGGACCGTCTGCGTCTGCAGGACCTGGAGCTCAGCGCCAGTGTTTCAGTTTAACTGAGCCTCACTTCCAGAGGTGGGTAGTAATGAGTTACATTTACTCCGTTACATTTACTTGAGTAAGTTTTTGAAAAAATTGTACTTCTAGGAGTAGTTCTAAATCACTATACTTTTACTTTTACTTGAGTAGATTAGGGAAAAATAAACTGTACTCTTACTCCGCTACATTAGGCTACAATGAGCTCGTTACTCGTTACTACGCGTCATTGTTTTTACCCCAGCGTACGTCTCATTTCAATGTTTTATTTTGACAGAGAGAGAGTCTCCCGCTGAAGGGTCTACCACGTGACTGTGCTTAACCAATCACACGTCGTTGTGCAGTCACTTGACCATACTCGTTTCAGTAGCGGGAGGGGTTAGCTTTACAGTCGTAGCAAAGACGTCAGAATCAAACGTTGCCAAGGCAACGCAAACCAGGAGGACCCCCCCCCCCCGGCCTCATAGTGATAGCATGGTTATCTTTTAGGAAAAGTGCGAAACAGCAGCTAAGTTATGCGGTGTGTTCAGGGTCTACCAAAACAAACGGACATGTCAGCGTTCAAAAACTCAACATCTAACCTGAGGAAACGTAGCGGTAGTTTTAGTTTTTACTGTGGAGAGGTGGATGTTTGTCTTTTAGGTTACATACAGTATGTTTTACACATGCAGTATCCATCCTAATTTGATGTGACTAGTCTCTCAAGTAAACTATTTGGTAATTAATAAATTATTTTTAATTTATTTTATTGATTGGATGAACTATAATTTGCCTAAATAGGATTATTTGTATTTTTGTCGGTCTGATTGATGCTTGTGTTAAGAAATAAATCAGACGTCTTCAACAATTACTCACTACTTGAGTAGTTTTTTCATCAAGCACTTTTTTACTCTTACTCAAATAATTATTTGGATGACTACTTTTACTTTTACTTGAGTCATATTATTCTGAAGTAACAGTACTTTACTTGAGTACAATTTTTGGCTACTCTACCCACCTCTGCTCACTTCCCATACCAAACCCCGTCGGACTAACGTCACATCCACACGTTGCCCACATGGCTACCTGTCTTAAAGGGGAATGGTCGGATGGTAATAATCATGTAAAGGAGAAACGGTGAAAGGTTACTTTTCTATCAAGCAGCAAAAAAGTATTAACGTCAACATCGTAACGTCCTGCAATGTGACTTTCGCGCATGCACACATCGCGATGTCAATGCTAAAACACAATATTGTTCAGCCCTAACTGACGATATGCTTCAGTAAGCTAGTTTGCCACTTTTATCTTGGGTAATGCCACATGTAAGTATATCTTAGTTTATTTAGATACCCAACATAGGTTATACTACGTACACTGTATAACAATACATTACGTGTTTCTTTATTTCATCTTACATTTTTGCTAGCCTGTTGTGTAGTTATATTGTTTTTACAATTATCTTTGTTTAATATCTGTGACTCATTACTATCTAAGTAACTGGTCATTGTGTTTTCTCCCAGTTTCACCCTTTGTTACTCAAATAAACGTGTTACAATGATCCCAGTCGCCAGTGCTTGATGGTGGAAGGTGTTTAGCTGCTGGTCAGATTGCACAGCGTTACGTGCGTGCAGGACAATACGTATTTCATGGTAATTTTAGAATAACAGAGGTGAAGAGATTCCCTGGAAAATACCAGAAGCATTTCCAGGTAATCTCTGCACCTCTGTTATTGTAATATTACCATGTAATAAAAATTGAAACAGGCAGTTTTGCATTTTGCACCACTGCCTTCTAAAGCTCTAGCCAGGCGCCATTCCTCGCCTAAAACAATATAGCCAACAAATGGCTAACAAGTCAAGGAACAGCAAGAGACTTGGTATTTAAGAATACAAACTGACTATGTGACAGATGTGTAATCTGTCATGTCCTGCCTTCTGAAGCTCTAGCCAGGCACCATTCCTCGCCTAAAACAATATGAGTCATTCCAGTAAGTGAAAAGAAAACTCACATCTACAAAGATAAATTTGAAAGATGTGACTCCCTGATGGTCTAGTGGCTAGGATTCGGCGCTCTCACCGCCGCGGCCCGGGTTCGATTCCCGGTCAGGGAATGGTCAGGACTTGAAAGACTCAGGTGTGATGTTTGAAAGAATAAGTTCCTGGACTTGATTTGGATTTGTCAAAATCTTCCTCATTAGTTTAAATGAACTGACAACATCAGTTATATGACTTACAGTTCTCAAAGACGCACACAATCTCAACTGGTTATCCTTTAGACAGCTAGTCTCTTTTTCTTTTCTCTCACTTTTTCTCTCTGTCTGGCCTTATGTATTTGCTTGTATTACATCAAGTGACCTGCATACCAATGACCGTAAAGATTAAAATGTACAGTACATGGTTTTCAGAACTGTACCTTCAGATAAAGGTAAGGCCACTTGGGTTATCTTTGGGCTGCTCTATATTCACCTGCAGAATGATAAACCCTAGAGTTGGCTTACTCCAGGTTATTTAAGCAACAAACGTCCCTGGGTGGACTTGAACCACCATCCTTTCGGTTAACAGCCGACTGCGCTGACCTATTGCGAACAAGGTGAGGGCCATGTGGGGCCTCTGAGCATCATTTATAGACTAATTAATTATTCTCGAGTCAAATTTTTATTGGAAAACACATACTTACATGACCATAGAATATTTTTAGTTTTCTCCTTTTTAAGTAATGCATTTTAGTATCTCCATACTTCCAGCCAACAATCTCCTATATTACTGACACATTTCATCTATCCTCCATCTGTACAGGCTTAGCAATATAATTAAAATATAAAAGTAAAAGTAGCCTTATGAATGACAAAGCTCCCTGGACCAGACAGATGTTACTAGAGAGCACACTGAGAAACTACAGTGGACATGGAGAAAAGACTCTTTATTCTTTATTCTTTATATGCCATTGCCTACATTTTAAATGGCCGTCTGCCAATAGGCCTAAAACATACATAAACATATAGCCTATTTATATTGACAGAGACTGGGACTCCAGGTTGATAAGATTCTGACCGAGTAGCAAGATATGTGTGATTTTGTGAGAAGTTTGTGTATGTTCCAATTTAATTAGAGTAAATTTTGTAATGGTAACTCCAGGGAAATTATTTGAAATTTAGTGAGGACTAGATTAGAACTGGATTTAAAGCTGATTCTGGTTTCCAACTTCGGCCCAGGTGTGTCTGTTAAAACACAGATGGAGACAACTTCTCTCTGTTGATTTATTACAATCAATCATCAGTATAAACATGGGGGGGGGGGGCAGCTCTGCTATGAATGTGTGTGTGGTAATAAAAGAAATAAACAACATTGTAAAGATCAAGCTCAAGATCAAGATAACTTTATTGTCTCCTGAGGGAAATTTGTCTTGGGCATCAGTACTACATTATGCTGCTGTAAACAACATTAAACACAGAGACTTTTTCACACACATACAACATACAACCCACCCTACATTGCAGACAATGCACAAGTATCATGACCTTCCCCTGTCAATTGATTACCAAGTCAATAAAAAACAGAATGATAAAACAGATAATTCTGTATAAATTACACTAGAGCACATCTAAGAAAAACAATATGACAAACAAAATACAACCGCCACAATACTATAAGGGAATCACATAAGATCAAATAGTAAAAATTGAACTAAGCTAGTTAGACCATGATTAAAAATAACTAAATAAAGTGCCGTAAGTGCTTCAAGCTATGTTGTTCCGTGCAGATTGTTTATTTAGGAGCGCTATGGAAGTTGGAACGAAAGACAGCCCATAGCGATTACTTTTCCATCTGCTAGCTCTAAAGCGTTTCCCCGAAGGTAAAACATTATATTCTGAGTGCAAAATATGTGAGGGGTCATTCAGGATTTTCTGAGCCTGGGTGACAACTGTTTTTTCAAAGATGGTCTGAAGCGAAGTATACTCTCTTTCCCATAACCTTCATTGCTGTTTTTATTAGTTTCTCAATTTTTGGATTTGCACTGGATGGTAAGGGTGCCAAACCAGGAGGCCATACCATATCTGATCAGACTTTCCAGTACAGAATTGTAAAATAAAGTCATGATCTTGGTACTCACCCCTACCAGTCTCAATCTGCGGAGAAAATGCAGTCTTTGCGCCAATTTGGCACACAGATAGTCAACATGAATATTTCCTTTTAGTAAGTTTTCTAATTGTATACCCAAGTACTTATAAGAAGTTACTTGCTCGATTTCTCTATCCCCGATGATTACATTGTCATGGACACGCACTTCTCTGGGATCAAATATCATCTCTTTTGTTTTTGTATTATTAAGGATGAGATGATTCCTCTCACACCAGTTCTTAAAGAGGTCAATCTCCCTGTAATAAGTAGAAGGGCAGTCACCAGCATGCAATAAACTTAAAATAATTGTGTCATCAGAAAATTTTATGACATAGTTGTTGGACTCACTACGTCTGCACTCGTTGGTATAAAGTGTGAACAAGAAAGGTGAGCTAACAGCTCCTTGAGGTACCCCTGTACTACAATGTTTTATCTTAGAGAGTGTAGCATTTACCCTCACTTGTTGTGACCTATTTGTTAAAAGAGAATAAAACCATTTGATAATAAAAGGATTGACTTTCATGTCCACAAGCCTCTGAACTAGCAAATGAGGGCGGACTGTATCAAAAGCAGAACTAAAATCAGCAAATAAAACACGTGCATAGGCGTCGGAATCTTCTAAGTGCTTCCTTATTAAATGAGACACTAAATGACGGCATCAACAGTACTACGCCCTTTACTATAAGCGTACTGGAAAGGATCGACACAAAGAGTTACTTCCTGTCTAAGTAAGTTCAGCATTACTCTCTCAAAACACTTATTACCTCGCATGTAAGGGCAACAGGTCTAAAATCCTTATTCGCTTTAGGACAGGACATTTTTGGTACAGGTATTATTATAGACTTCTTCCAGAGATCTGGAACAGTATGACTGTCAAATGACAGCTGAAAGATAGGGCACCACGCCTCAGATAGTTCTGTTGAACACTTTTGAATAAGAAGGCCGGCAACCCATCTGGACCTATAGATTTCTTATTGCCAACTTTGCTAAATATCAACTGTACCTGCAAAGTGTCAATTATCATTTGAGCTGAAGTGGCATTAAAGGAGTCTAAAAGCTCCACCTTCCCAAGAGAACAGTCATTCTGTGCATCATATCTTAAAAAGAAGGCATTTAATTCATCAGCTCTGACGCTGTCATTCAGTGACAATCTGAGTTTTTTTAGGGTTCATATTAGTTATGTGTTTCATTGAATTCCACAGTTTTTTCTTGTCCAAGGAGCAAAAGTTCTGTTCAATGGATTGCCTGTGGTTTTCTCTGGCCTTCCTCAGCATCTTGTTTAGATCCTTTTGTGCAGCTGCCACCTCCTGCCTGTCCTACTTTTGAAGGCCAGCTTTTTTTATTATTACATGCTTTCACCTCCTTTGTGATATATGGCTTATAGGGCCGAATAATTTTGCACGCATCACTTTTCAGTTTTTATTTGCTAAAAAAGTTTAAAATATCCAATAGATTTCGTTCCACTTCACAATTGTGTCCCACTTGTTGGTGATTCTTCACAAAAAATAAAATTTTTATATCTTTATGTTTGAAGCCTGAAATGTGTCAAAAGGTTGAAAAGTTCAAGGGGGCCGAATACTTTCGCAAGGCACTGTATACATACATCAACTTTCTTTTTGACTAATGCATATACATCAACTTTCGTTTTGATAAATGCATATACACATCAACTTAATTTTAGATGTATGCATACATATTAACTTTCTTTTATATTAATGCATACACACATCAAATTTCTTTTTTATTAGTGCATATACACATCAACTTTCTTTTTGATTTATCATCCCCATTCATTATGTCATCATTACAATTCATTATGATATCAACTTTTTTAAATAAATGCATATACACATCAACTTAATTTAGATGCATGCATACACATATTAACTTTCTTTTATTAATGCATATACAGATCAACTTTCTTTTTGATTTATCATCACAATTCATTATGACATAAACTTTCTTTTTAATAAATGCATATACACATCAACTTTCTTTTAGATTTATAAATATTAGGGGTGATCCGAGTATCCGGCTGAAACGAGTATCCGGTACGGATAAAGCACTTTTGCCGAGTACAAGTATTATCCGAGTAATATGAGTCAAGATCCGTGCTCGGATTGAATAAAACTCCTCAACTGGCCGCGCAGCGTTCTGTGATAATCACAGCCCCCCCCCCCCCGCCTACAAACCCGCTCGGATCAATCACACACACACACAGAACATGGAGAAATGCGCTCCTCTCTCCCCCCCCCCCCCCCCCCCTCCCCCCCCCCTCTCTCTCTCTCTCTCTCTCTCTGGTCTGCGGATCTGTTCCCGTAAAGTTTAGGGTTTCTTCAGCTTCAGCTTTGTTTTTAACTTCGGTTGTAGTCCTACATAGTAACCACTAGATTTCTGGTGAACGTGGGGTTGTAGTCCTCCTTAATAGTAACCAGTAGATTTCTGGTGAACGTGGGGTTGTGAGTCCTTACATAGTAACCAGTAGATTTCTGGTGAACGTGGGGTTTGTAGTCCTTACATAGTAACCAGTAGATTTCTGGTGAACGTGGGGTTTGTAGTCCTTACATAGTAACCAGTAGATTTCTGGTGAAACGTGGGGTTTGTAGTCCTTACATAGTACAGTAACATTTGATTTAGATTTAACATGTAGATTTAGATTTCATATTAGATTTAACCATTTAGATTTAGATTTAGATTTAACATTTAGATTAGATTTAACATTTAGATTTAGATTTAGTATATAGATTTAACATTTAACATTTAGGTGTAACATTTAATATTTGGATTTAACTATTTAAAATATTTCCAAGTTGACAAATATTGTTGTAAATGTGCAAGAAAGTGACCCTCAAAATTTCATACCAGTTTTTTAACATTATTTAAAGCTATATGTGACAAAATATGCTATATTTTCAGCACGAGCCGCTTTACAAACGGCGCCCCATAGAAATGATCCCTGAAAATATATTCTTGGCTAGACTGAGGGGAACTGCATTCTCATTCACTGCAGAGTGATTGTCACTCAGGGTTCAGAGGGACAGAAGCTAATCGTTACGGCTCCAGATGACTCTGAGGTGAGAAAATCTATTTAGATCTTTAAGAAGACCGATATGTAGATTGAATTAGATTTTCAGTCACAGTTGTCTCAATACTTCAGTGTCAGTCTACTTATTCACTCCAATAAATGCTCCAGTCTTTCTTTGCATAAACACCAGCAATCACAAGTGTTACATATGAATAATCAATGTGTGAGTAATCAGGAAGCTCACATAAAGATAGTTGCAAGGTCTACCAAATGTTTAACTTTTACAACCCGTAAGCTGTTGGAGCCTTGGTTGCCACCTTGCTTCAAAATGTCAATCACAGATTTTCTAACCTGAGAGCAGAGCGGGAGCGTGCTGGGGCCCTAACCCGAGGTTTATGGATCAAAACCATTCTCTAATTTGTTATGCTATCAGCATGAAGTCTATTTCCAGTCTGTTAACAAATCATCTGTTGCTGCAAGTGTCTGATGTGAAATGTCTCCACTTGCAGAAGAGTAAACTTAATGACATGTCAAGTTTTAATAAATATAAAAATGGAAGCTACAGTGCTCATACCGCCATGACACCCATAAAACTGGAGCGTAACACCAATAAAATATTACAGTCTAGTACATGAATACAGTAAATAGAAACTGTAAAAACAGTAATTTAAAGTGCTTGTTGTGCTTTTAAATGTACATGTACAAAGAGGGCCCAGCACGCTTCCGCATACCACTTAGTTTGTGTAAACAGGAGGTATTAGTCTACCACTATTCTATAAGCTACCAGTCAGATTACACAGGAGGTGGTATCTTGGCAGCTCTTTTAAAGACTCTACCATAATACATGCTGGAGAGCCGGGTCCTCATACAGGTAACACATGAGCTCTACCACGAGCTACATTCCCTGAGATTTTCAGATTTTTATAGATAGACAGACTTATCTTATTAATCCTTTTGGGATGACTCCCACAAGGAAATAGGTTTAATGTGATGTGGTTTGCTCTCACTCTTAAAGAATGCCATTCAATGTCAGCAGGATTCAAACCTGCGCGGGAGACCCCAATGGATTTCTAGCGATCGCCTGAACAATCGGCCACAACAACTAAAAAAGCATATATGTTAGCACAAATGTTCATAAACTTTTCAAGTGGTTAGTAGTTGTTACCAGACTCGGGCAAAGTGCAAATGTAGTGCACGACTGAGTCTGTGGATCCTCGTGGGAGGCAGCTTGATGATTGATATTGCTCTCTTATTTGCTACCATAACAGAGATCTAATATTTATCAAATTAGGTTGGACGAGTAACCCTTCTTGCGGATCTTCACAACTTAAAGCAAGTAACCGCACAATGAAAACTACTGCAATGGCTGGAAATTGATCCCAGGCCAACTGCTTAGAAGACACCTATGCTCACCACTATACCACCATGGCTGGACAGCACAAATTCACTGAAAATTTCTTGTAACAATCTGGGCATTGAGACTGAAAATGGCTCTATCACTGAGCTACAGCCCTTGAAGATTTCAGATTTTTTAAACTTTTTTTGTGTTACACGGAATAGAGAAGAAACCTGGGGTGGAATATGTAATGTTTATGTCTGTATATGGCTTCAAAACCTGGTAGTGGCTGGAAATCAAACCATGGGAAAATGCTTGCACTGCTATTGTATAAATCAAAGTTAAAAAGTAACATGACTCAAAGAAATTACT
>NW_022602822.1:0-5000 GCF_008692095.1 Etheostoma spectabile | reverse complement strand
AGACCAGGACTAGTCGAGTCCAAGACAAGACCGAGTCCAAAGAGGTTCAAGTCCGAGTCAAGTCGAGTCCAAGATAAGTCCAAGACCAGGACTAGTCGAGTCCAAGATAAGTCCAAGACCAGGACTAGTCGAGTCCAAGACAAGACCGAGTCCAAAGAGGTTCGAGTCCGAGTCAAGTCGAGTCCAAGATAAGTCCAAGACCAGGACTAGTCGAGTCCAAGATAAGTCCAAGACCAGGACTAGTCGAGTCCAAGACAAGACCGAGTCCAAAGAGGTTCGAGTCCGAGTCAAGTCGAGTCCAAGACAAGTCCAAGACCAGGACTAGTTGAGTCCAAGACAAGACCGAGTCCAAAGAGGTTCAAGTCCGAGTCAAGTTGAGTCCAAGATAAGTCCAAGACCAGGACTAGTTGAGTCCAAGACAAGACCGAGTCCAAAGAGGTTCAAGTCCGAGTCAAGTTGAGTCCAAGATAAGTCCAAGACCAGGACTAGTTGAGTCCAAGACAAGACCGAGTCCAAAGAGGTTCAAGTCTGAGTCAAGTCGAGTCCTAGACAAGTCCAAGACCAGGACTAGTCGAGTCCAAGACAAGTCCAAGCCAAGGACTAGTCGAGTCCAAGACAAGACCGAGTCCAAAGAGGTTCAAGTCCGAGTCAAGTTGAGTCCAAGACAAGTCCAAGACCAGGACTAGTCGAGTCCGAGTCAAGACCGAGACCAGGACTGAATAAAGGTCTTATGCATGACAGTATCAAGACCATCATTTTGGGTTTCACTTTCCCTCCAATATTATTATCAACATAACAAAGACACCTGGACTCGGTCCAGACCAGAAGCCATATTGGGCAAGACCAGCAGTCGAGACAAGTCAGAGTCCAAATACTAGCGAGTCCAACACAAGTCCTAGACCATAAAAAAACGGCCTTGAGTCCGGACTCAAGTCCAAGACCGGACTCGAGTCCTACAGCCTTGATTCAACTAGGGTTCTCGTAGTAGCTGCTTTTCCACTTATGTTGGTGGAGAGGTGAGTGTTGCTTTAAAAACTGAAATAAAAAAATCAGATATGAAGTTCAGTGTCCCGGCCGACCAAAATTATTCTGGACCCGACACCCGTTGACCCCCCACCCCCTCCCCCCACCAAATGGGCTCGGCTGCCGCTGATGTTATTATCCAATCAGCACGTCTGACATTATCACATATTTAATTATCCTCCGTATTAATCATCATTGATGCTAATTTACAGCTGATTATCGTTCACGGCTGGAGTCAGAACTCGGCGGCGCCGGCCAATCACAGCTCAAGATGAAGCGAGACGGAGGGAGACGGGGACAATGAGTTGGGAGTTGTCATAGAAACTGGAATAGCAGGGAATCCTGTGCTAATCTCACAGTGTCACTCTGTTGTGTGTGTGTGTGTGTGTGTGTGTCTGTGTGTGTGTGTGTGTCTGTGTGTGTGTGTTGTGTGTGTGTGTGTATTTTATAAAAAGACCCCCTGATCTACATGCTCGCTGTTGCTATGGAAACGCAGTTGAACAATTTTCGCAGTTCCCGTTTAAGACTACCACCCTACCTGCTGACTCTCTCTCACTCTCTCACTCACAATGTCTCTCTCTCAACCTCTCTCTCTCTCTCTCTCTCTCTCACTCACCCTGTCTCTCTCTCACTCACCCTGTCTTTCTCTCTCTCACACTGTCTCTCTCTCTCTCACTCTCTCAGTCACCCTGTCTCTCTCTCACTCACCCTGTCTCTCTCTCACTCTCTCACTCACCCTGTCTCTCTCTCACTCACCCTGTCTCTCTCTCACTCTCTCACTCTCTCACTCACCCTGTCTCTCTCTCACTCACCCTGTCTCTCTCTCACTCACCCTGTCTCTCTCTCACTCACCCTGTCTCTCTCTCTCTCACTCTCTCACTCACCCTGTCTCTCTCTCACTCACCCTCTCTCTCTCTCTCACTCACCTGTCTCTCTCTCACTCACCCTGTCTCTCTCTCACTCACCCTGTCTCTCTCTCTCTCACTCTCTCACTCACCCTGTCTCTCTCTCACTCACCCTGTCTCTCTCTCACTCACCCTGTCTCTCTCTCACTCACCCTGTCTCTCTCTCTCTCACTCTCTCACTCACCCTGTCTCTCTCTCACTCACCCTGTCTCTCTCTCTCTCACTCTCTCACTCACACTGTCTCTCTCTCACTCACCCTGTCTCTCTCTCTCTCACTCTCTCACTCTCTCACTCACACTGTCTCTCTCTCACTCACCCTGTCTCTCTCTCACTCACACTGTCTCTCTCTCTCACTCACCCTGTCTCTCTCTCACTCACACTGTCTCTCTCTCTCACTCACCCTGTCTTACTCTGTGTGTCTCTCTCTCTCTCTCTCTCACTGTGTCCCTCTTACATGATGAAGGGTTTCATTCATTTCCGATATCAGATCAATATTTAATTGGTTGAGAAGGTTCAGAAGCAGTTCAGATGTTTGTCTGCAGAGCTCAGCTGCACATCCACTCATGTTAAAAGGACCACACAGCTGTTTGTTCTTTGGGGGGGGGGGGGGGGCTGTCCTCGTCCTCGTCCTTAAAGAGACTCTGGTAATGGTTAGAAAAAGTTCAGGTCCAGGCTACTTTATGCAAATCAGGGGAGTCTAGCTCGGCCGGACGCCGTTCAAAAACTCAGCTATCAGCTAAAGATGTGGACTCATGTTCTGTTTCCAGCGTCATGGGCGTTTGGGTGATAGTCTTCGGAGTGAGACTCTAGAGTCACAGTGAGAGAAACTAAGTGTCTCCCCCTGTTCTTTCTGACCACGGTGGGACATCTGCAGCAGGAGAAGTTAACCCTCTCCTGGACTTCATGTTACTTATGGAAAAGGAGAACCAGGAAATGAGTCGGGGGGGGGGGGGGGATGCAACGTGAGGACAACATGAAGACAACATGAGGACAACATGAAGACAACATGAGGACACATGAGGACAACATGAGGGCAACATGAGGACAACATGAAGACAACATGAAGACAACATGAGGACAACATGAAGACAACATGGGGACAAAATGAGAACAACATGAAGACAACATGAAGACTACATGAGGGCAACATGAGGACAACATGAAGACAACATGAGGACAACATGAGGACAACATGAGGACAACATGAGGACAACATGAAGACAACATGAGGACAACATGGGGACAACATGAGGACAACATGGGGACAACATGAGGACAACATGAAGGCAACATGGGGACAACATGAGGACAACATGAAGGCAACATGGGGACAACACGAGGGCAACATGAAGACAACATGAAGACAACATGAGGACAACATGAGGACAACATGAAGACAACATGAGGACAACATGAGGACAACAGGGACAACACGAGGGCAACATGAAGACAACATGAAGACAACATGAAGACAACATGAGGACAACATGAGGACAACATGAGGACAACATGGAGACAACATGGAGACAACATGAGGACAACATGAGGACAACATGAGGACAACATGGAGACAACATGAGGGTTTAAACCCAATTTCTGTTCAACATCTATTTGTAAATAAATAAGTTATTTAAATCAGTGGTTGTGAGAAAATAAACCACAAGAGATTATTTAAAGGAAAAAACCACAAAACGTCAAAAAACTCAATATTTTTCCTGATTTATTTCAAATCTACGTGAAGAAAATCTGGATTCTTTTACTTCTTCTGGTATCTATTATTTTATGTTAAACTAAGAAAAGAAAATGAATCCTTTGGTGGAACTACCGTCCTAAATGTGTCCCGGGACATGTGTCCACCTGGGCTCGGATCCCTCAGATTGGATATAAATACCAGGGAAAACGGGGCTTAGGCGCTCTAAAGACTCAGGGAAAACCCGCTTATGTAATTATACCAAACTGTCTCTGTGCTGGTGGAAATAACCGAGCTGCAGCTTCAGAGTGTGAATGTCCCAGTGACTCATCTCGGTCCACTTCCTGCCTCTGCTATCAACACTCCAGTTGTTGGGTTTGATTTTCAGCCTTCAATTGTTTCCACTTCAGAAAACCCTTCAGATGCACCAATCAGAGGCTCGGATCGCCTCCCTGTCATTTAAAACTCTGAAACTAAACCTATTCTGTTCTGAGAGACGGAGAAACACTGAACAACGTCCTAAAAACCACCACCGAAGAGTTGAGATTTAAGATTGGAGCAAAAAGCGATGTCTATGGAGTTAGATTCCTGCCAAAAGGTTGTACAAAAAAAAATGTGTTTCACACAAATAAAAGTTGTTTGTACATAAAAAAATGTGTTGCACACAAATAAAAGTTGTTTTGCAAACTGTCTTCAAACGTTACACACACATAAAACTTGTTTACAAACTGTCCCCAAACGTTGCACTCAAAATATCATTTATAAATTGTCCCGAGTACAAAACGGTCTCTGCTCGCTCAAAACAGCCTCTCCTCGAGTACGAAACAATTCCACACCCCTCTGTGGCAAATTTCTGCCAAAAGTCACATGATACATTGGGAGTAGTTCTGACTTTGTGACAGCAGGGGGCGCTCTCAAAAACAATTGAAACGCCCGGTTTGGCTGAGGAAGACAGACGGCATTTCACAGCTAACACCATGAGCCCCCACAGGGGAGTTTCCAAACTTTCACGGTGAAATATTAATATCTGACTATGCCATAACTATGCAGATAGAGCATTTACAATTTCAGTTAAAGGCACCGCTATGTCACGGCAAGGGACCATGTTACTTTTCAAATCAAATATTGTTGTAGGCTTCAAGTGCCTATACAATAGACAGTTATTTTTTTGTTAAAAAAACAACAACATAAAACCCGAATTATGATCTGTTAACAATGCCTTTATCTTGGTATCCACTCTGGTTCTATCTATTTAAAATACCACAATAAGGGAGAAGCTAACCAGAAGGGTCAGATATTAATATTTCACGTGAAAGTTTGGAAACTCCCCTGTGGGGTGCTCATGGTGTTAGCTGTGAAAGAGCGCCCCTGCTGTCACAAAT
>NW_022602821.1:0-16169 GCF_008692095.1 Etheostoma spectabile | reverse complement strand
GAGAAAGGTGACAAAGTGTGATAAAAAAATGTAATCAAATATTGTCATTTTTCAATAAAGTATTGGCTTTTCCTCGCGAAAAAAGTCATATCAACTGCTGGAAGGCAGCTATGCTAACCACTATACCACATCAATGGGACAATGTAACGTTTACTGCAAATCTTGCAACACATCTGGTTATTGAGACTGAAAATAAAGCTCAGAGCTGCATCGGTGCCTTCCAGTACCTATGAGATATTACAAGAATATCCATGAATGCACATCTGCCATTCGTTATAAAGGGTGGGGGACCACCATTAAAGTATGGCCTTTGTCGTCAGCAGGATTCAAACTTGCGAGGGGAGCCCAATGGATTTCAAGTCATTGCCTTAACCACTCGGCCACGAACAACCTGAAAAGCAGCGCTATACCTGTGGGCACTAATATTGATAACCTATTCAAGGCAAGGCGCCTTTATTTGTATTGCATATTTTCAGGAACTGGGCAATTCAAAGGCTTTACACAAAAAGAGTTATAAAAAAATAATAAATAAAACAACAATAAACAGTTAAAAATTAAAACAGATAAATGCAAGAATAAAAGTTACAGTGCAGTATACAAAATTAAACATTAAAGAAATAAACAACCATTTAAAGAAAGGCAACATCAAAAAGAAAGGTCTTCAGCCTTGATTTAAAAGAACTGAGAGTAACAGCGTATCTGCAGTTTTCTGGAAGTTTGTTCCAGAAATAAGGAGTATAGAAACTGAACGCTGCTTCCCCCTGTTTAGTTCTGACTCTGGGGACAGAAGTAGACCTGTCCCAGATGACCTGAGAGGTCAGGGGGGGTCATAGTGTAGTAGCAGATC
This sequence comes from Etheostoma spectabile, assembly GCF_008692095.1. NCBI lineage: Eukaryota > Metazoa > Chordata > Actinopteri > Perciformes > Percidae > Etheostoma > Etheostoma spectabile. The sequence goes on along the minus strand of NW_022602821.1, from coordinate 15,322 downwards.
AGAAATGTATTTTGGCCCTAAACCGTTTAGTGATTTATAAACTAGCAAAAGTACTTTGACATCAATTCTTTGAGGTACAGGAAGCCAGTGTAAGACTTCAGAATGGAGTGATGTGAATCCAGTCTCTTGGTCTTAGTGAGGACTCGAGCAGCAGCGTTCTGAATCAGCTGCAGCTGTCTGATTGATTTTTTAGGGAGACCTTAAAGACACCGTTACAGTAGTCAAGTCTACAGAAGATGAAAGCATGGACAGTTTTTCAAATCCAGTTGACACATAAGTCCTTTAACCCTTGATATGTTCTTAAGGTTGATAATAGGCTGACTTTGTAATTGTCTTAATGTGGCTGTTAAAATTCAGGTCAGAGTCCATGACTACACCAGATTTCTGGCTTTGTCTGTTGTTTTCAATGATCTGAGCCAGTGGAAGCATGTAGATGTAAACAGAAGAGGCCTCAGAATGGAGCCTTGGGGAACTCCGCACATCATATTTGTATGCTCAGATGCATAATTACCTATTGACAACAAAGTAGTCCCTACTCTGTAAGTAGGATTCAAAACCATTTAGTACTGAGCCAGAAAGGCCAACCAGTTTTCCAATCGGTCTAGTAATATGTCATGGTCAAGTAACCTTTCTGATGACTTCAACAAGTAGCACTTACTGCATACATACTCAAGTCAGTGCCTGTGTTTGGGTAGTTCTGGTGCCAGAGTAATGCATTTTACTAGTGGTGGGAAAAATTGTGAAATTGACTGTCTCTGCATTTGTTCAGATATATTTTGATGATGACCTCACAACCAGGGACAACTCCAAAGTGAAGAGAAATGTCTGATGATGAACTTACAACAAGGACAACCCAAAGAGAAGCACTTATGACCATACCAATCATCAGGGTCTTCATTTGAGACAATCTGAATGTGATTACAATGACATCAAATGACTTTATTGATCGCTGGGGGAAAAAGAACATAAGGACTTCAGGAATGACTTGCCAGAGTAGGTTAGTGTAACAAGCATTTTTGGATGGAATCACCAAATGAAAGATAAAGGAAGGAGAGGAGCTCAGTGCGTCAAAGGAAGTTCCCCGGCAGTCCAAAACTATCTCGGTGTAACTAAGAGAGACTGGGTAAAGAGAGGAGCCTGGTCGGGCTAGAACTCTCCCTGCTGGATCAAGCTGTACTGCTAATAAATTAATCTGCGACTCCCTAACAATAAGTTTTATCAAAGAGGAGAGTTTTAAGTTTACTCTAAATGTGATGACGGTGTCTGCGTAAACTTGCTTACACGAGGTCGGACCAGATGTGAAATTTTTTGCAGCCCATGCACGTTCAAACTTATAAATGCCGAAATTTGTGTAGGAATCGGAGTACGCCCGTCCTACGCCTGTTTTGGGTGTACGCATGTTTCATAAATGAGGGCCAATGTGAGCACAATAAAGATTTCTTGAAGAAAAGTTTGTGCTTTAGTTTTTTTTCAATTCTTCTGGTCACCATTAACATCTTTTGTCTGTAGTTCTATTCTGTCAGGGTTTAACTCTATCTCCCCCAACTCTTTCTTTTGTTTCCTGTTATGTCTCTGCAAGAAGTATTATGCTTTTGGGTTGTCCGTCCATCTCTACATCAGAATCGGAACCGGATTTTAACCAGCGACATAAGGATTTCAGCTTTATGCCACTACAGTCCTCCGCTCTACCAACTGAGCTATCGAAGGGAGCTACCACTTACACACGCACTTTCCATTCTTGTTAATGTGATAACACAGGACCCCCTGGAGGGACTTTCAGTGATAGAGCGCATTTTCAGTCTCAATGCCCAGATGTATTAGAAGATTTGAAGTAAAGATTAACAAGTAAGCTAATTATCAATATCTACATTAACAGAATGTTAATGTTACTTCCACTGAAATATTATACCTTTGTACAAACTCAATTATGAAATATTTCTCAGCCTGGAAGAGGGTTGAAGTTCCAAAGAGGGCAGCAATACTATATAGACGGTATTTGCTTCAGGAAAAAGAGGATGAACCAACACTGAAAGTAAGAATTGATATGAGAGAGGATGTTGAAGATCAGGAGGGAAGACTGATCAGCTTTTACAAGGTTAATAAAGTAGATTGGGCCAGACCACTCTATTGCAGATTGGAAGGTAATTTTACAAATATTGCACCTAAATAAATACTTAGTTCCTTCAATTTTCAAATAACAATATTTTTTTATAGGTGATGTAGCAACTGGAGAGGGTGTGCAGCGTCATTTCTTCAGCCTAGTGATGCACAAGTTGCAGAATGGATTCTTGATGGATTTTGGCAAGTTTTTGGACACTTAAATAATTTAATTATGTAGTCCCTTATCACAAGCATGTTTCAAATGACTTTACAGATAATGAACTTTACTAAAGTCTACATTTCTATGTAATAACCTGTATAATTAAGGGAGATGCGCCATTGCTCTCCATGTAGGAAATGGAACAAGCACTATGCTTTTTGAGGGCCAAGCTGATCACCTCATCCCTTCCACCTCCCAAGTGCTTGTGCAGAGTGACTTGTTCAAGATGGCAGGGAGGATGATAGGTCACTCCTTTCTTCATGGTGGGCCTCCACTGACGGGTGTCAGCCCAGCAATTCTGCATGTTTTGTTAGGTGGCTCCCGGGAGACAGCAACCATCGTGCTGGAAGATGTGGCAGACATCGATATCCGCGAGACAATACAGCTGGTAGGTTTGGAGCGCAATGTAAAGTATGAACTAAGCAACATTAATACTCACATGCATGTCACCATATTCGTATACCTTGTCTCAACCATCTATTAAGCTTGAGATGAAAACAAGCAGTGAGCTGACAGAGGACCAGAGGGCTGTCGTTAACCAGTTGGCGTTATCTTGGCACCTTCCTGTGTTAACAAAAGCCAACCACGTATGGCTTTTACAGAGTCTTCTACAGCATGCGGTAAGCTCAAACAACCAAAACTTTATTTTCAGAAAGGGAGGGATTTCGCTGTTGTGGTAGGAGTTTGACTCAACTGTTAATTTAACTGTTTCTGGTGAATGTACAGTATTTACTGTTCATTATTTAAACAATACCAAGTTTGTATGCACATTACTCCTTGAAACAATTAATTCACTTTAATATCAATGTAGGTGTTGGGGCAAACTTCCAAACAAATGAAACAGCTGAGGCAGGGACTGCAGGACACTATGTTATGGCCACTGTTGGAGGCCAGGCCAGATGTGGTTTCAGTGGTTTTCCCACATCAGTCCATGGCTAAATGCAGTGCTCAGGTATTTCAATCCATGTTATTAGAGATACATTTCTGATTTGAATTCTGCTCAGTCATGACAGTGTTTGCAAATAGTTTGACTTTTCTCTTTGGCACCAGGGCATGGAGCTGCCCACGCAGCAGAGCATCTGAGGTCCACTGGATCTAACCCAGACCTTTGTTGCTCTGCACAGGTGACACAGAAGGAAGCAAAAACACACTGCACACAAACGTGGCTCATAGCTGTTATAAAATTAGCAAAGTATGCCTAAATTAATCTGTTTTGCTTTGGTACTGTTAAATGCATTAATATTTAAAAATTACATTCAGATGGTTCTAAACAACATCATCTGGCCTGGAGAAGAGGAAAAGGAGGATGATGATGATGGATGCTCTGTTGAAGTAACATGCAAAATGGCTGGCTACCTACGTCAGTTTGTGGAGACAGGTATATCATTTTCATGTTTTCTCAGTTGTGCTTTTAGGATCTACAGTTATTATAGAACTTGTTGAAAGCAATAACATTTACAATAGTGAAGACTTAAAACACACGGAATTATGCAGTGATCAAAAAGGTGTTAAAAGAAACTTTGTTTTGTGGCCTCCTTGTGCCTTGATGGTAAATTTTCAAACCTTTATTTAACCAGGATAAAAAACTCCTTGAGATTAAAAATCTCTTTTACAAGAGTGTCCTGGCAAGTGGCAGCAGCACGTTTCAGACAGAGACACTTACATGTAAATACATAAACACACTTTCACTCATATTCAAACAACGTCATCATAAAATACCAGGGTCCTAAATCAATTTAAAAACAGTGACATACAGACTGCCCTTCTGTAAGGTCCTTTAACAAGCCTTTAAAAGAATAAAATGAGACCAACTCCTTCAAATGGAGTTCATTCTGAAGCTGATTCCATGCAGATGGGGCTGCAAAATTAAAAGCCTTTTTGCCAAAGTCAGTGCGGGCTTTAGGGACTGTCAATAAAACCAGATCCTGTGAGCACAGGTGATATGTCCCTGCAGACCTCGGGAGGATGTAGGTGTTCCAATAAGGAGGAAGAAGTCCTAACACTGCCTTATAAATAAAAAAAGATGTCAGTGCATCCATCGCCGAATGGAGAGGGAGAAGCACCCGACCCGAGAATACAACAAACAGTGATGAGTGAGAGATTTTAAGTTTGTGATGAATCTCAAGGCTCCATGAAACACAGTGTCCAAAGAAAGAAGACACTGGGAGGTTGAATGCATGTATAAAATATCCCCATAGTCCAAGACAGACAAGAATGTTGCATTTACAAGTTGTTTTTTTACTTCAAAAGATAAACAGGACTTGATTCTAAAGAAAAAACCTAACTTCAATTTCAGTTTTTTAACTAAATCTTGGATATGCATTGTAAAAGACAATGATGTAATACCCAAATATTTGTAATGTGACACTTCTTCAATTTCTGTACCAGAAAGTGTACAAATGGTTGGGACAAATGAGGCTTTTAGAAAGAAATGCGTACCTTTTTCTCCCTATTTGTCTAAACTAATTTTGAGCAATTCCAAGTCTCCATATCATATGTTTTTATTGATGTAACACTTTTCTTTTACCCTCTCTTCCATTTGTGTGTTATGTGCTTCCATTGAAGTAACCGAAGACAAACTCAAGCAGCTGGTAAAATTCTGGGTTGGCTGGGAACTGCCCATGCAGGACATGGAAGTGGAGGTAGTGCAGGCAGACCATCCAACATCTTCCACCGGCTTCTATATCCTGCGCTTGCCTGGTTACTACACCAATTACCAAGAGTTCCATGATCATCTGGAAGGTTGTGTAACCAAGGTCAAAAATCTATATTAAAAGAGCTGAAACTTTATTAAGAAGTCAATTCATTCAATTGTCTCGAAAACAATTAAATTGAGGTAAAGAGAAAATAAATGGGAAGTTTATTTTGAAGGAGAGGAGTTGGAGACGTGCTCTCAGCCAATCAGGAAGAAGCCCGGACTGTTGACCTGCACGGAGCAGAGTTCACTTCCTTTTTGAGCTGCTGGGAGAACGTAGCAAAACCCTCGTGTTGAACGATACCTACCTTGTGAATATATATTGACAAAAGTTGCTAAGAGGGATTAAAAACCGCTTGAGACGGTCTAGTGGGGAGCCCTGGACCTTTGGGCGTGCAGTTGGAGAGACGTGACGCCTCCCTGATGAAGAAACGCATTGGTGAGCGATTGTTCTACCATGTTAAGCGTTAGCCGCTAAGCGCTAGCCGCTAATGCTAGCGCGCATGTAGCGCTAGCTGAGATGCTAACTAGCACACATAGACCGTTAATATAAGTGGACAGAGCATCCGGTTTCGAAAAGTGCAACCACTGCGGAAGTAACTTAAACCTGCATTCTATCTGAATTCCTGCAGAGGGCGACACGCGTGGTTGCAAAAGAGGTTGGTTTCAATAGAAGTCTATGGCGAAATGAGCCACTTCTCACTTGATTTATTACCTCAGTAAACAGCTTCATAATGAGTTTATGGTCTCGATCGCTAGTTCTAAGTATTCTGCAATACAGAATGATGTTCATTTTTGAAATTACGGTCTCGTTGATTTTAAAATCGGCGATAAAGCCGGGGGTGTTTTAGGGCGTGGCTATGATGTGATTGACAGTTCTCGGCCTGTCAATCATGACAGAGTGTTAGCAAAGCTTGTCCACGGCACCTGAACTTCATTTTGGGGGTTGACTGTTTCATCGCTGTGGCTGTGACATTTTGGTCGGATAATAATTCTTGTTCAGCGGTCGGTTGCACGGCAAGACACCAAAGGAATCGGCAGTTCAGTTTTTTCCGGTAAGTAAAATTATATTTTGTTTTAATACAGTTTTTCGTTAGCCAACGTTAGCATCTCAATTAATATCAGTTAGCTAGCTTCTAGATTGCACCTTGCTAAGCAAGCTAGCGGGCTAACTAATAAGGCTATGCAGACCGTATAAACGCATGCAGTCTATGTATAAACGTATTAAAATATATTTAATGTTACAGTCGAATACAGAAGGTATGCACCGATCTCGCCTGTGATCTGTTGATCTGTAATAGGTGGTATGAGTGCTAATCGATGCGCATGTAATGGTAACGTTAGCTTAAAATCAAAGCCTGATGTAGCTAACATTATATTGCAAATTCATAAACCCTGTTAGCACGGGGTAAGATCAGCGTGGAACAGCGTGTGATTCAGACATAACCCCTCATATCTTTGTGTGGCGGATTTGTACGTCAAACGTAGACCTGCTTTTTGAGTCAAATATATATTCCGAAAGTCTGGGCAACGTTACCGGAGGCGGGCGAAAGACGGCCATGGCGAGGCCTGCACACCCCACCCCAGTCGGGGCTGCGGATCTTTCTGGGCGAGAGGTTACCGGGCACCCTGTCCCCCTCGCCGCGGCAGCACCCACCCAGCATCACCATCACCACACGGACTAAGCTGCGGGAGGGAGCGCGTTGACTTGGAGACGGAGGTCTCCGGGTGGGGGAGTGGGTCAGATTGTTAGCGATAAAATGGCGCACATGAAACAATTAGACATTATTTTACGATTCGTGGGGTATGACATTATATTAATCTATTAAATATACATTTCAATCATTTTCATTACAGATGCATACAGCAGATGTGGTGCCTTGTTAGTGTAAATTGATAGTATGTACACCTTTTGGGATGTGAGTTCTAATGCACAACATGAATTTCTGTCCTAACAGACTTCCTTTTGATGAGGCCAGGCTGAAGCAATGGTTGGTGAACATGAGGAGAGAGAGACCAGCAAATGGAACCACGAAAGTCACGTCTGCTGTTCACACTTTGAGGAATATCAGTTTTTAGAGACAAGCAGGTATATTAATTTAAATAAATAATTTAGTGTGTGTCTCATAAATTAGCTCATATATTAATATAATTAATTGTGATCTACCGTGCCTTAACTACATGTTTGTCTTTTACTGGAACTACAAAGGTATCCACACTGAAAACTGAATGAGCAGAGCCTCCAGAAGGAAGACGAGGTGTATATAGCCTCCAGAAGGAAGACCTGGTGTATAGAGCCTCCAGAAGGAAGACGAGGTGTATAGAGCCTCCAGAAGGAAGATGTGGGAAAATAATACAATGACTGAGGTGTGATGAACAGGGCACTCAGGAACGGCCACGTAAAAGCTGGCTTAAAGTATATACTGAATTAACCAAAGACTAAATAAGAGTGTGTGTATGTGTGACATATTATACATTATGCTTTGCAGCTGGGTTACAGCTAGGAGGGAGAGAACAGACAGGGCTATCTTAGTCAGATATGCTACAGTGAGCACGGGAGGAGGAGATGGTGAGGCCAAGGACACTGAAGTTCAGGACGGTCTGATAACTCAGAGAACAGGACATACAAACTAAGGAGGGAGTGAACATAGCTGTCTGGTGAGGTAAATGATAACTGAAAATATAAGAAGAAAGAGGGAAGAGGCAGAGCAGAGAGTGTAACCCAGCAACAGTATAGCTGACCAATCAGGCCCACAAGGGGAACCAATATAACCCTGAGCACAATTTGTTTAAGTGCCTTTTGGGGGACCTCTGTACTAGACAAGTCTCCATCAGGTCCGTGCACGTGTAACTGCTCGGAAACGCATTTCATCTGTTGACCACAAGAATAAACGCTGTGTTAATACATCATGGAGTCAGTTGTCAGTTTATAGAAGGATTTTCTCAACAAATTTGGTGACCCCCGACGTGATAACGTAATTGGACAGGGGAATCCAACTGGACCTTGGCATTGTGTCCACGGTCCGGTTCAGCTCAGCCACCGGACTGACATCCCGCAGCCCGTGAAGGGGACTGAGCGGCGATACTGCGATTCGTTGGTGTGATCACTGAGAGCTCTCAACAAAAAAGGTAAGCAGAAGCCTGTTTAAAATCAAAATTCTGTTATTGGCTGAAAACTAAATTGATGTGATCACATTTCAACTGTCGTAAGTGTTGTTTTAAGCGAAATGTATTGATTGAATGTGCTGTAATTAAAGGGATATAAACAGATGAAATGTTGGGGCATGTGATGTGATTAAACAGAGAAAAACAACTAGAGAGTTGTAAGAGAATTGTTGAATAATACGGGTGGCGGTAGGAGAGGAAAAGGGACAAATAGTCAGAGGAAAATACGTCCAGATGGTTGACGAGGTAGGAGACTGCTAAGGACAGATAGTTCAGATGAGTGATTGTGAATTGCCACCCTTGGTTCTGTGTGAACAACCTGAAAAAGAATTGCAGTTAACAGATTGTCATTGTAATATTACGAGTCCACCGCGAGTGTATTTGTGCGAAGGAGTGAGAGGTCACTTTTTAAGTTGTAAAGATTATAGAGATGTACATAAAAAGGCTCTAGATGGAGTCTTAATGAAAAAGTTGTTCGTTGTTGCATGTGTGATTTTGTTGTGGTTTGGCTTGTTGGATTTTTTCTCACTGCTTATTTGTTGTAAAATGACGACCCCTTATGGTAAAGTGTTAGTAGGGGCAGTGAAAAAGTATGGCAGTAAAGGAGAGGAGAAAGTAGCAAAAGAGATTGTGAAAGAATGGGAGAGAGGAGGATGGATTGAGGGAGAAGGGGCGCCGTCCCCGGAGAAAGTGAATGAAATAGTGAAGTATGAAAAAAGTAAGTTGGAGTATGCGGAAAGGCAGGCAGAGGAGGAAAAGAAAAGAAAATGGTTTAAATTGACTAAACCAAAGCAGAAGGAGTATGAAGCGCAGAAAGAGAAATATGGGGTGGGGTTGAAAATGACAAATGCAATACAGAAACAATTGGGATTGACAAAACAAGATGACAAAAGTTCACCAAAAACTGAGACAGAAGCTGAACAGAATAAAACCGTTAGCGCAGAGAAAACCCGCTGCCCGCTGAGGCGCCCCCGCCAACAAACCCTTTTTATCCAGATATAAGAAACCTAAGAATTTCCGCTCCACCGCCGCCGTATACAGGTCCAACGGCATCAAAACCCACAGTCCAAGCCCCAGTGGTAACTGCCCATTTACAGCAAATGCATTACAAATAGACGTACCACAGGACCCATTGATACCGGCATTAGAGGGCCGCGTACAGGATTTAGAATGTTATCTAAATTTAATGGTACAGTCAGCGTCAGGGGGAGCAGCGGCGGCCCCACCACAACCAGCGGCTACAGTCCCAGCCGCGCCCAAGCAAAGCTAGTACCCCATATTCAGCGTCTTTTTGCCAACAAAATCCAGAGCATTTTCACATGTCAGTAAAAGGACCCAGTCCACCTCACCATAGTACCCACAAGACTCAGGAAGTAAGGAAGATAGCGAACAGTCAGACAGCAGCAGGAAAGTGAGCAAACAGACAGAAGCTCCAGCTCTAGGGAAAGGACTAAAAAACGACATAAACGCAGGCCCAGATCTAGATCACAAAGTCCTCAAGACGTTTTTGTAGCAGGCACATTTAAAGGTAAATTTACCAACGAGGACCCTGACGAAGTTATGCTGCGAAGATCAACTAGAATAAGGGAAAAACTTAACAAAGAGTTCAGAGAGATAAAAAAGCAGCAAGAGCAGCTGCGTCTAACAGTAAATGAGCTCAGTGAGGGAGAGCAGACGCGCCACACACCAGAGGCGGGGCTACAATGCCCACTCCGCCCAGTAGGAGGAGGAGGAGGACTGTTGATGTACACCCTTACAGTTTTGGTGACTTAGATTCTCTGTGTGCAAAACTCCCCTCCCTGACAGGAGGGGCTGAGCATTTCCTCACAGCTTTCAATAGTCTTACAGCAGGAGTGCAGCTGTGTTTGGGAGATCTCAGAGCAGTATTGGGTAGAGTAATGGGAGCAGATGAAGCTAGTGCTGCCCTCACCAGAGGGGGAGCTGGACCCACTGTTCCCGCATCAGTGCCTGCATCAGCAGTAACCCCTGGCATTTGGGCTGAGCTGCACCGCATGTATCCCACAGTTGGGGATCATGCAGCATGGCATGATTTAAAAAGACTAAGTGATGAAAATTTTGATGCCTATGCAGATAGAGCAAAAAAGATTTGGCAGCGTGCTATGAGGGAACCGTGGGACCAGTCCGCCGCCACAGTGGCGCTGTTCCGCCATGGGGTACTAGGGGGATTACCCACAGCAGTTCAGACACAGTTAGGAGGAGTAGTAGGCCTGCAAACAATGACCGATGCAACATGGGGCGAATGTGCGTCATTTCCTGTCAAAACACCAAAAAGGAGCAGAGCAACAAGAAGATGAATTAAAAAGACTACAAACTCAATTGTTAAAGAAACAACTGGAAGAATTAAACAAGCCCAAGCCCAGCAAAGCTAAACAAATGACAGTCTCACAGAACCCCCAACAGTCAGAAGCCCCTCACAGTTGCAGACATGCTGTCTTTCTGGGCCTCACAGGATACAGCCGCTCACATATCCCTGACTATACCAACAGAACTCATCACTGTCTCACCGCCCCCCTCCTATGGACAACAGAGGCCGAGGCCGCCTTCTCTGACCTCAAAAGTGCCCTAGCAAGGGCAGAGACACTCACCTCCCCAGACTACTCACTCCCATTTCATATGGATGTTTCTGAAAACAATGGCTTTCTCAATGCCATTTTATTTCAGAAAAAAGGGGGAGACAGACATGTACTGATGTACCACTCATCAAGGCTGGATACAGTCAGGAGCCTATGAATGGAATCAGTGGCAGCGGAGCGGCGCCACAAAAGACAAAGATGGGATATGGAGGTCTCATCAAGGAAAGATAGCAGCATCAGCCGAGATGTGCAGAATGTTGCTACCTGAGGCACACAGACCAACACATGAAGGAAGAAAACAGACTCTCCTGAATCTGTCTGAGCTGTGGTGGCACCCCAATTTGAGGGACATGGTGACACATTTTTGTCAGGAATGCAGGGTGTGTGGAGAGCATAATGTTCAGAAACCATACACCACACTAAAAGGAGCGTACCCAGTCCCCACAGCTTGTTTCAAGATATCAGTATAGATTATACTGATATGGGCGCAGAAAATGTGGTAGGGGGAAAAAGGTATCTTCTGGTGATGGTAGACAGGTTCTCTAGGTGGGTAGAAGCCATTCCCACCGAAAAGAGGACGCAAAAACAGTGGTGAAATGGCTCAAAACTGAACTCATCCCGAGGTATGGGGTCCCCAGGCGAATAAGGTCAGATAATGGCACACATTTTAACAACAAACTACTAAGAGAAGTAGAACAGGCCCTGGGAATCACTCATGCCTTCGGATCAGTTTATCATCCACAGTCACAGGGAATGGTGGAAAGAGCAAACCAGACATTGAAGGCTAAGATAGCTAAGGCATGTGCAGGAAGCAAGTTAACATGGGTAGAAGCACTCCCATTGGCCCTCATGGCTATGAGGTCCTCAGAAGGACGAGAAACACATTTGACCCCACACGAAATAATGACAGGGAGAAAAATGCCAGGACCTCCACTAGATGGAGGCCACATGCCAATGTTAGATGTTCAGCAAATAGAAATGACAGACTATATGAAAAAGCTAACATCTCTGGTTTCAGCCCTTTCTACGCAGGTCCAGTTGGCGAACAGGAAACCGCAGGAGGAAGCAACACTACCTGTCAAGGTAGGCGACTGGGTCAGGGTCAAAGTTCACAAGAGGAAGTGGACTGACCCCAGGTGGTCCGGGCCGTACGAGGTGGGGGAGGTTACTTCACACTCGGTCCAGGTTAAAGGTAAAAAGGAGCACCTTGGCACCACCTGACACATTGTGCCCCAGCCGCACCTCCTAGCCGCCCATTGGCAGAAATAGAAAAGCAATCCAAAATGTATAGATGGAAGAGATGTTTTGGCGGGGAACAGCCCCCGCGTAGTACACCCATAACTTGGAAGGCAATGGGGTTTGGGAAAAAGACAACAGTTGTCCTAGCAGTAGTAGTAGTAGTGGGAGTTGCAGCATTAGTTCTGGGGTTGGAACATGCGTATGGGGACCGAGACCACAAAGAACAATCACCCGGTAGTGTCCAACCACCTCTCAGTAACAAAGGAAATGAAACTAGACGAGAGAGAAGAAGAGCAGTTTGGGCAGTAGTGAAGCAACACACTAAGGGCCCATCCCCAAGGTGCGGTGCCAGATTGACTCTCCCCTATGTGAGAGACTCAACCACGTCATTTACCTTTGATTTGTGTCAGGCTATAGACTGCGGGGGGTATAATAGTTTCTACAAAAACACAGATGTGTACATCTGTGACGACTATCAAAAGGTAGAGGATTGTGAAAGGAGCGCTTCCGGACAGGTGAAGGTAGTCTCTGTAACAGCTGGTATGACGCGGGTTGGACAACAGGAGGGTGGAAACCATGGGCGAGGTTGACAGACAAAAGAGATTGGTGGGTACAACAAGATGAATGGGAGATATTATCTATACAGCGGGACTATAGTTCAGACCCCACGAAAAATCCCATAACCCTGTCAGTAAATAGAGCAATTGGGAGCAGGAACGGTCAGGATGTGTGGATGTTAGCCATAGGTGTATGGATAGCAGGAAGTGACCAGATAACCCCCCTGCAGATAAATATTTTGGATCCCCTCACGCACACACAGAATGACACTGACATGGCAGAGACTACAGTAAAACCCCCTCTGAAGGAGGAAGACGTAATAGTGCAGGACTTCTCTAAAATGAGGGTGGAAGATGTGTTAGAGTTATCAGCAGGTGCAGGCCAGGACAATTTTATGATCAGGTGGCTAATACAGAATGCCAAAGAACAACACATGGAAGGGTGCGTGGCCTGTGCCACAGCTAGACCAGTCATGTTCACTAACCCGGCCCCGTTGTTTCCTAATGAGGACCCAGCAGGATGCATGCATGTTGAACTTCACACACTCTAAGACAGCTTCCCGCAATTGTACTACCCTAGCATCCTCTTTCCCCCAGGCTTTGAAAACCAGGGTATTTTACCGCCATAAAGGGGGAGGGTGCAAGATATCACTGTTTCAATCTCACCGGATCAAGCAAGCCCACAATCAAACTAGGTGATATACCCCCAGACTGGTGCAACACAACTGTACAAAACAAAACAGCCCTAGGCCCAGTGGCTAGAATAGGACTATTCTACTATTGTGGTGGTCTTAGGTTGTACTCCCAGATAAAGTTCCCAAATCAAACGTCAGGAGTTTGTGCTATGGTTAGATTAGCTATGCCCATATCTTTGGTGGGGAGTAGAGTCCACTATACCCACCATAAGGCTGTGCAACTGACAGTAAAGAGAAGGCGCAGGGCCCGTAGTATGCAAGGCCCGGCTTTTGATCCATGGGCGGGAACCCCAACCTATATAGACAGCATAGGAGTTCCTAGGGTGTCCCGAATGAATACAAATTGGCAGATCAAATAGCCGCAGGATTTGAGAATATACCACTGCTTTCAGCCATCTTCCCCGTCACTCCCAGCAAAAATGTAGATAGGATAAATTTTGTGCATTATAATGTTTTACGCTTGAGCAATGCAACTAGGGATGCCATCGAAGGCCTGGCCGAGCAGACGGCCCAACGTCCCTCATGGCGCTCCAGAATAGGATGGCGCTGGACATGCTGTTGGCTGAAAAAGGAGGAGTCTGTTCCATGTTCGGAGAGATGTGCTGTACGGTCATCCCTAACAACACTGCCCCGGATGGGAAGGTCACCAGGGCTTTGAACCAACTTCGAGCCCTTTCCCAGGAGATGCATGACGCCTCAGGTGTATCAAATCCATTGGAGGGTGGATGACAACCTTTTTGGCAAATGGAAGAATCTTATCACTGCTTGTTTGACATCTATTGCTGTTTTTCTCGCTATTCTAGTTACCTGTGGGTGTTGCTGTGTGCCCTGCCTGCGGACCATGACATCCCGGCTCATCACCACTGCCTTGTCCAAAGAAAAAGCGCCGCCTCCCTATTCCGCTGGGATGCTGCCATTACTCACCATGCCAGAGGACGGGGAGGACGTTGAGGCACTGCAGTTAGTGTAAAAGGTGTTCGCACCTAGTAGGTGCGAAAAGGGGAATTGTGGGAAATAATACAATGACTGAGGTGGTGATGAACAGGCACTCAGGAACGGCCACGTAAAATCTGGCTTAAAGTATTACTGAATTAACCAAAGACTAAATAAGAGTGGGTGTATGTGTGACATATTATACATTATGCTTTGCAGCTGGGTTACAGCTAGGAGGGAGAGAACAGACAGGGCTATCTTAGTCAGATATCTACAGTGAGCACGGGAGTAGGAGATGGTGAGGCCAGGACACTGAAGTTCAGGACGGTCTGATAACTCAGAGAACAGGACATACAAACTAAGGAGGGGGGAACATAGCTGTCTGGTGAGGTAAATGATAACTGAAAATAATAATAAAGAGGGAAGAGGCAGAGCAGGAGTGTAACCCAGCAACAGTATAGCTGACCAATCAGCCCCACAAGGGGAACCAATATAACCCTGACACAATTTGTTTAAGTGCCTTTGGGGGACCTCTGTACTAGACAAGTCTCCATCAGGTCCGTGCACGTGTAACTGCTCGGAAACGCATTTCATCTGTTACCACAGAATAAACGCTGTGTTAATACATCATGGAGTCAGTTGTCAGTTTATAGAAGGATTTCTCCAACAAAGACGAGGTGTATAGGCCTCCAGAGGAAGACCTGGTGTATAGAGCCCCTCCAGAAGGAAGACCTGTTTGTGTAGAGCGGCGTATTTGGTGCCATTCATCTGGATGTGGAAACCAGAGCGTTGACCACATCCAAAGTTCCAAATGTGTTCTGATTGTAAAAAGCCAGAAAAATCATTTTTGGTTCAGCTTCTTCTGCTGGAAGGATGGACAATCTTTTGGCACTTGGTATTAAGGTTCAATTTCTTGTGGTTGACTTAGTTTCTGCTGTAGTTTTGAGGTGATAGTAGTAACCTTAAGTAGGTTTTTGTGGATTAAAACTTTTATAATATTAAACTGGAATAAAATAATGAATATACTCTAGCAGTCACAGGTGAAGTATGTTTGGTAATTCACATAAAGGGTGCTTGATATTTTATGTATTTATGTACTGTTAGAATTAATATTGACATTGCAT